>NC_133662.1:53765652-53937128 GCF_037893015.1 Macrotis lagotis
TATTATTTTGAATTGATATAAGGACTATTTTATTATTTATATATACTGAAAAGGTAAAATCTCTAATGATGAATAAATCGAAGTATTTAAAGTTATGTCTTTGGCAAATACTAGCTATATGATCTTGACCATTATGCCAACTTTTCTCAAAAGTTTATTACTTTTCTGCAATACGTTAAGACTCAACCATGTGATAAGAGTAACAGAAAATAGTCAATTATATGCAAAATCTAACTAGCAGTTTTATAAAATAGATAAGCCAAGGGAAAAATAGATTCAAGGAAATGTGTTACAATATCCACGTGTAGTGCCTATTATCTGGGAAATATCATAGTAGTTACTGGGATTGTATGTACATTAGCTATTATATGGTTCCTACCATTGTGGGATTTACTGTCTAATATGGAGCTAAGACAGAAGAAATTATCCTATTTAACATAGAGGACATTCAATTATGGGATCAATTTAGAGTTGAAAAAGAATTTTAAAATTATCTAATCAAAGCTGTTTAATTTTATGTGTATATATCTATATACATTTGTATGTATATGGATAGATATACATATATATACACATGAAAATTATACTTGTGCATCTATATATATAGTATTCATATATATATATTATATAGATATTATATATATTATTTCTAATTCTAACTTATATTTATGTATGTGTATGTGTATGTGTATGTGTATGTATATGTGTATGTATATGTATATGTATATGTATATGTATATGTATATGTATATGTATATGTATATGTATATTTGCTAAGGAGCCATTTAGAATATAAGTACCAAATGGCTCCTTAGCAAATACAAACATAAGGATTTTCTGAAAGTACTCTGAGCATCATTCTTGCAGCACAATAATATACCAATATAAGCCTAATGAAAAAATGTTTCTGTCATTCCATAATTTGGGGACATCCCCTCAATTTCCAATTCATTGCCACCACACACACAACTGTACTTATTATCTTTATAGCTATAGGTCTTTTTCTATCCTGGCTTATAAGCTTATCTGCTAAGTATGAACTAGTATCTCGGTTATTTTAATTCTCATTTCTCTAATCAATACTTATTTAGAAATATTTTATACAACTGCAAATAGTTTCCATTTTTTCTTGTAAAAATTACCTATTTATATCCTTTGACCATTTATCAACTGGGGCATTTCATATTTTTTATAAATTGAACTAGATTTCCTACATATTTGAGAAATAGACCTTTATCATAGATACTTGCTGTAAACTTTTTCCCACTTTAATAATCTTTTCTAATCTTGGTATAATTGATTATAATCAAACTCTATAAACTGAAATGCTCCCTAGATCTTCTTTTGTCATAATTTTTCCCTGATCAATAGAATCTGATAGGTAAAATATTCTATGTACTCCAAATTTGTTTGTGAGTATAGTATTTATGAGTAAATTGAGTACACATTTAGACTTTAATTTTGTATAACATGTGAAATATTTATCTATGCCTGGTTTCTGCCAAATTAATTTCCATTTTTCCCAGAATTTTTTGTCAAATTTTTGTGCCAAAAATTGGATTTTTATGTTTATCAAATAGTAGATTTTTATGGTCATTTACTATGCTATATTTAATACTAATACTCCTTTACTCTATTTACTCTATTTGTTTAGGAAATGCTAGATTCCTTTGAAAATTATCACTTTGTAATATTGTATGAAAAGTGATATGCCTAAGGTATCTTCATTCACATTTGTATTGATTTCCTGGATATTTCTTCCTTTTATGCACATGCAAACTGTAGAAAATTAAGAGATAGGACAATATTTATTTTATTTTTATGATATCACACAGATTTGACACATTCTTTTTATATCTTTATCTTCTTTGTTGGCTTTCTATGAGATTTATTAAGAAAGGAGAGTTCTAGATGAGTTTATTATTATATTGTATAGCTCTATAAAATAATTTTGGTAGTTTGATATGGCTTTGAATGAGTGAATTAAATTAGATAGAATTGACATTTTTATCATATTCATTCAGGTCTACTCTTGAAAAATTACTATTTCTTCAATTGTTTAGAGCTGAATTACTTTCTCTGAAAAGAGTTTAGGAAGTCTAGTCATATAATTCCTTGGTTTATCCTGAGAAGTAGATGATGAATTATTTTGTATTATCTGTAGTTGCTTAAAATTAAATTTCTCTATCCCTTCCTGTTAGACCATGAGGGTATTGTATAAAATTACTAATCATTCCTGTGGGATAATTTTATATCCTGAAAGTGTGCTGAAGTTATTGATTATTTCAACTAGTTTTTTTCATTGATTCTCTAGGATTCTCTAAGTATACCTTCTAATCTTCTGGAAAGATTAATAGTTCAGTTCTTTCTTTTCATGCATTCTTATTTCTTCTCTGCTTTTCTTTCCTTTCCTAGTTTTACCAGTACAATGCTGAATGATTTTGTGATAATTGATATCCTTCTTTCACCCTTCATCTTAAAAGAAAGACTTTTAACCTATCCTTGTTACAGAGATTTTTTTTGCTAATGATTTTAACTAGATAATTCTTATGCTTTTATTCCTATATTTTCTGATTTTAATAGGAATTAGTTCAATGAAGACCTTTTTAAACCACATATTAAGATAAAGTTATTTCTCAATATAATGAATTCTCCTAATATTGAACCAGCCATGAATTTCTGTTATAAATCCCACCTGGTTATACTATATATCTGATTTTTGTGATACATTGCCATAATTACAAACTGTTTTTTTATTGAAGAGGTTTCATGAATATTCATTAAGGAATTTAATCCATAGTTTTTATTCTCTGTTTTTCTCTTCCAAATTTAGGTATTAGCACCATACTTGTGTTCTAAACTAATTTGGTAGAAGTCCTTTGCCCATTTTTCCAAATAGTTTATCCAGAATTAGAATTATTTTTTTAACATTTAGGATAATTTTCTTGTGAAGCATCTGCTCCTGGGAATTTTTTCTTAGGGTACTCATTGATGATTTGTTCACTTTCTTCTGAAATGGGACCATTCAAATATTCTATTTGCTTTTTTTGTTTTGCTAGGAAGTTTTTTTCTAAATATACTTAGATTATCATATACTCAGGGAAAATTACTCCTAACAATTGCTTTCTTTTATTTTTCATTGTTGGTGAAATCACTTTTCATTTTTGACACTAGTAATTTGATTTTCTTCTTTTTTTGAAATCAAATTGACCAGCTGTTTATTTTTTTTCTTTTTAAAAATTAAACAAGCAAATAGTTTTATTAATCTCTCCTTTAATTTTCAGGATTTAAAATTTCATGTTTAAGTGATGATTTCTCTTTTTGTGTGTTCCATTTTAGCTACATGCCAATTCACTGATCTGTTCCTTCTTATTTTATTCATGGAAGAATTTAGAGATATATTATTTTCCTTATATTCCACTTTGGTTACATCCCATTAATTTAAATATTTATTTCATTGTTGTCATTCTCTTAAATAAAATTGTTAATTTTTTCTGAGTTGTTCTTTTATCCACTCATTCTTTAAAAATATTTTTTAATTTCTATTTCTTTTTTATGAAGCAATTACAATTAAATGATTTTCCCAGTGTCACACGATAGTAAATTGGTATCTTAGTTCACATTTGAACTGATGTTCTCCTGACTCCAGAAGAGGTGCTCTATTCACTACTGCCCTTTTAATTAATTCCTAAATGGTTTCCATGACACTTTCAAAAAGGATAAACTTCTTATTTCTTCATTTGGTTATGAATTTTTTATATTTAATAATATTTAATTGCTTTTCCAATTATACATAAAGATATCTTTCAGCATTCACTTTTGTAAGATTTTGAGTTCCAAAATTTTCTCCCTCCCTCTCACAAGGACTGCAAGCAATCTGAGAAAAGTTATACATATGCAATCATCTTAAACATATTTCCACATTAGTCAGGTTGTAAAAAAGAATCAGGGCAAAAGAGGAAAATAGTCTGAAAAAGGAAAAAAACAAAACCAAAAAATCAAAGTGAAAATAGTATACTTTAATCTGCTTTCTGCTTCCGTAATTATTTCTCTGGATGGGTTTAATATTTTCTGACATAAGTTTTTTTGGAATGGTCTTAGATCATTATATTTCTGAGAAGAACTAAGTCTATCATAATAGATCACCCCACAATGTTGTTCTTGGGGATCTGCTCACCACAGCATCATAAGTTTTTTTTTTTCTGCCCAAATAAATGGTGAATTTTTCAAAACAATCAAAAATATCTCTTCCACTTGACAATCCTTCACATAATTGAACTCAGAATTCTTATGCTCTTTTCTTCAAACTAAATATTATATAATACCTTCATTTAATTAGGTAGCTAGGTGGTATAGTGAATAGAGCATAAGAACTTAAAACAGAAAGGACTTAGTTCAAAAGTGACCTCAGTCACTTACCAGCTGTGTAAGACTGGGAAAATTACTTAATATCTATCTACCTTAGTTTCCTAATATTTATAATAAAATCTCTGAAAAATAGCAACAACACCTATATCCATCCTAGAATTGTTATGAGAATCAAGTGATATAATATTATTAAAAGTACTTTGCAAACTTTAAAATAGTAAATGAATGCAAGATATTATCATTATTTTAGATAAAAATGATGGTGATGATGATGATAGTTTTCCTAAGGACCACACATCTCTTTACTAATGTGGATTAATTACTCTGAATGATATAGAATTATAAACATATTTCCTAAAAATGTAGTGCCCAAATTTGACTCCTAAGTCCAGTCTTACTGTAGTATAAGTTTGCATAGATTTTTGAGGAAGACTTATTTCACATGTTCACCCTGACAAAGTCCTAATCCAGTACTACATTTTAGTAAGATCCTGAGCTTTCAAAGATTACCCAACTGAAATACAAATTCCAGAACATTCTGCTATGCTGATAAAGTTTCCATTTTATTATCCAATCTTCTTTCTGATAACTAACAAAGTAAATATAGAAAACCTCAGGAACAGTCTACCAGGCATGTCAAGAGCAATTCTTTGGCCCCAGAAATCAATAAAAAAGGAAAATTGCTGAATATAAAATAATTCAATAATTCAGGAAGTATATTTAATTTTATTTCTCAATTACATGCAAAGATAGTTTTCAGTTTTCATCCATTATCTAGTTTATGGGTTTAACATTTTTCTTTTATTGTTCTTTCCTTCCCAATTTCCCATGGTAACAAAGAATTTGATAAAGGTTGTACATGTACAGTTGTGTTTATCATATTTCCATATTAGTCATGCTTCAAAAGAGAAATTAAAACTAAGGGGGGGGGGAAACATGATTAAGAATAAAAGAAACATACAAGAAGTTTTAAAAATTATTATAATATGCATTTTTCTGCACTCAGATTCCATAGCATTTCTCCAGAAATCGATGAATTTTTCTATAACAGATCTCCCAGACTTGTCCTTGATCACTGAACTGCTTGAAATGAGCTTCATCCATCAGGGTTGAGCATTTCACAATGTTTTTGCTAATGTGAACAATATTCTGTTGGTTCTGCTCACTTCACTTGGAATCAGTTCATTCATGTAATTCTATGCTTCTCTAACATGTGATTGCATGTTTTTTAATAGAACAATAGTACTCCATCACATTTATATACCATTACTTGTTCAATCTTTCCCCTTCAAAAGGCATGCCCACAATTTTCAATTTTTTGACCTACAAAAAAGAGCTGCAATAAATATTTTCTTTATGTAGGAGTTTCAATTTTTTTTATGGACTTTCGGATATAGACCTAGTTTTACTGGATCAAAGGGCATGGACTGTTTCATTACCCTTTGAACATAGATTCAAATTGCTCTCCAGAATGGTTGGGTAAGTTCACAACTCCTCCAGCAGTGTATTAGTGTCCCATTGTTCCCATGTCCTCTCCAACATAGATCATTTTCCTTTCTGATCACCTTAGTCAATCTGATAGATATGAAAGGGTACTCATAGTTGGTTTTACTTTTCATTTATCTAATCAATAATGATTTGGAGAAATTTCCATATGTCTATAAATAACTTTAATTTCTTAATATAAAAACTGCCCTTTTATATCCTTTGACCACTTATCAATTGAAGAATTGTTCATATTTTTTATAAATTTGATTCATTTCTCTAAACATTTTCAAAATCAGTCCTTTATCAGAAAAAATAACTGTGAAAGTTTTTGGATAATCTTTTTTTTTTTAGGTTTTTGTAAGGCAAACAGGGTTAAGTGGCTTGCCCAAGGCCACACAGCTAGGTAATTATTAAATGTCTGAGACTGGATTTGAACCCAGGTACTCCTGACTCCAGGTCCAGTACTTTATCCACTACACCACCTAGCTGCCCCACTTTTTGGCTAATCTTGACTAATCTATTCTTGGCTTCTTTGGTTTTATTTGTGCAATTTTTTTAAAAGTTTAATATAAGTAGAAAACATCCATTTTGCAATATGTATTTTTCTCTCTCTTGTTTGTTCATAAACCTCTCCCATCTCCATAGATCTGATAGATAGAACATTTCTTGTTCTCTTCATTGGTCTACAGTGTCATCATTTATGCTTAAATCTTGTACTCATTTTGATGTTATTTTGCAATATATAATGTTCTCTATCTTTTGTTTGTTCATAAACTTCTCTATAAATCTGATAGAATATTTCCTGTTCTCTTAATTGGTCTGCAGTGTCATCCTTCTGCAGGGTCATACTTTATGCCTAATTCTTGTACCCATTTAATGTTATTTTGATATAGGGGATGAGATATGTGTCTATATCTAATTTTTGCTATGTAGTTTTCCAGTTTCTCCAGCAGTTTTTGTCACACTAAGTCCTTATCCCAGAAGTTAGTGATTTTTTTGTCATTTACTATTCTTTATTTTATACCTAATCTAATCCACTGATTTATGTCTCTATTTTAGCCAATTCCAGAGTTTTGATGACTGTCACTTCATAATATAGCTTTATATCTAGTACAGCTAGGTCACCTTGGTTGCATTTTTTCCCTATTAAATTCCTATATATTCTTTTGGCACTCCATATGAATTTTATTACCATTTTTTCTAATTCTAAAAAGTGATTTTTTTGGTAGTTTCATTGGAATGATGATGAATAAATAATTTAATTTGGGTAAAATTGTGGTTTTTATCATTGTAGATCAACCTAACCATGAGTAACTGGCATTTTTACAATTGTTTAAGCCTGATTTTACTCATGTTGAAAGTATTTTGTAGCAGCAGGTATTTTTAAGTACAAACTTTGTGTCAGACCCTGAATGGAATATGTAATATATTAAAATAAAAATGAATTAATTCTTAGCTTCAAGTTCTTAACTTTAATTTTATAGATAAATATTATATGTTCATATACACAAACATAAAAAATGAACACAACAACACCTAGGAAACATACAAAGAGTTCATAGAGATGACTCTTGACTTGAAGTTTGAAGAAGCATAGGGATTCTATAAGTTAGATGCAAGGAAGTGGTACATTTCAAGTATGCGTCACAGTCTGTGGAAAAGTTTAGAGATGGAGGATGATTTGTTTTAATAGAAACAAAAAAGGCAGTTAGATGAAGCAAAGAATATAAGAAGAAGAAGAAGAATGTATTATAAGATTTTAACTTAAAATTCTATCATATTGGTAAAGTTCTTTAAATGCCTAAAGAAGAATTCATACTGATCCAAAGAGTGTTTGACTTTTAAAACTCTTCACTATCTTATATCTTCCTACCTTTACAGGATACTTACATGTTATTTCCCCCAGATATTCTGTGATCCAACTGAACTGATTGCCTTACTGTTCTTAGAATAAAATACTCCATTTTCTTACTCTAAAAATTTTCCCTGAATATCCAATAAGTCTGGAGCAAACTCATCCTGACTTCTTTGCTTTCCTTCAAATTTCAGCTGAAATCTCATCTATTTTCAAGAAATTATTCTACTCTGTGATTCATAGTGCATTCTGTCTGGGATTACCCTCAATTTATTCTATAAATTTTTCCTATGTATTTGCTTATTTACATGTCATTTCCCCCCAGTAGACTGAGTATTTTTGAAGGCTGAGGTCTATTTGGGACTGTGGGCTTGTTTTTTTTTTCTTTAAATCTCTATTATTTAGCATAGAGTCTTGTACACAGTAAGCACTTCATAAATGCTAGATGAATAAGAGACTGATATGGGTTCATTTGAATTAAGTAAGCATGAAATGTCATCTTCAGACCTTTTTTTAGAATCTTTTAGTGAAAAACTAAGATGACAGTAAAGGAAGCCCAAATCTCCCATTGTTTTACTCCATGCAACTTTAACATAATATCTTAAATGTAGTTCTGGAGTGAAATAGCCAACCAAAGATAGGAGTAAATATTTTCCAGCCCAATGCAATAGATGTTAGATGAAGATGTCTGTGACATGGCATTGAGAGTCTGTTCTAGGCAGCAGCACCAGCAGTGAACCTTGGAGGCATTTACAACAGCAGGAACAGCTTTAGGAGTTCTCATTACAGTGACAGTAAGGGGATAGGACAATTGGTCCAAAAGTGCTAGTGGACATTTCTTATTTTTTATACCCACTTCCTGGCCAAAGTTACAGAGCATAGAGGAGTGCTCTGAAGTACAAATCTGGGGAATTAATTTTGGAGCAAGTTTCTCTGCTTAAATCTTTATTTCTCAAATTTATATGAAATTGGGCCATATTTACAAAAAAAAAGGTCATTTCCCAGTTGATAAATAGGTTAGGAATATGAGCAGATACTTCTCAGGAGAAATAAAAGTTATCAGTAGTTATATGACAAATGTTCTAAATTACTATTTATTATCGAAATACAAGTTAAAACAAGTTACAAATATCTGGTTGGCTAACATGGAAGAAATGAAAAGTGACAGATGCTGAAAAAAAATGAAAAAAGTTGGGTCACTCCTGTCTGTTCATGGAGTTGTGAATTACTCTAACCATTCTGGAGAACAATTAGGTATTACATATAAAGAATTATAAAACTACTTATCCTTTGACCCAGGAATAATATTAGTAGGTTTATATTCCAAAGAGATCAAAGATGAGAAAGTACGTATAAGTAATATACAAGCATGCACATCCATGTATGTGCATTTTTAATGCATATTATATTTTTATAATCCTCATTATGTATGCATGTATATATAATCTCCTTTTTTGTGGTGGAAAAGAATTTGAAATTGTAGAGATACCCAGCAACTAATGAATGGTTAAACAAATTGCAGTATATGATTATGATGGGATATTAGTTTAATCTAATAAATGATGAGGGGGTAGTTTCAGAAAAACCTGGGAAGAAATACAAATTGATGCAAAATGGAATGAGCAGAACCAGGAGATCTTTGTATCACATTTACTACATAGCGTAATAATGATCATCTGTGAAAGACAGCTAAATCAATTATCCAAAACAATCCAAAGGACTTATGATGGAAAATGCTATCCACATTCAAAAAGAGAACTGATGAATAGTAAGGACATATTTAAGCATAATTTTTCAGCTGCTTCATTTTTTTTATATTTCAATAAGGTTTGCACAGAAATAGATATATCTTCATATGTATAAATGATATCATATTACAAATATGCTGAAGGGAGATAATTAAAAATTAAGAATGTTTTAAATGAATGTATAAATAAAAAAATAATACATACTTAATAAGGAATATCACTTTTGAAGCTAAGTAAAAGATTATTTGTAAGAAATGGGTACAACTTAGTAAACAAAATTGAGAAGTCAATGGAAATGAGAAACTGAAATTTCATGATATTTTATATGTACAGTAGATACAGATGTAACATATATTAATAATTCATTGTCTTTGAGAATAAATTAGATATGTGGAATAGAATAAAGAATGTTGCTGAGGTAACAAAAATATGCATCATTCGTATAGAATTTTCTTCTTGATTTGCAAGGAGGGTGGAAAATGGAAGAAAATTTGACAGAATGTGAAAAAGAATCATAGTATATTAAATATAGAAATAATAACTTTGATGTTGGTACTCTAAATATGGAACCTATATCTAATGAAAAAGGAAAAGACATCCTTTTGGAGGAATTGGGACTTTTTATTCTTGTCATTTTCAGTGCAAACAAAAACTAAGGAACAAAGAATATCACAGAGAAATGGAAGTATTCCTCACAAGTTCTCCTTAGAGACAAATAAAAGGATAAGTTTTTATTGTACACCTTAAGGCCAGCAGAAATATATCATGCAATAAATATGAACATATCAGTTTTAGTACTCATGACACATACTGAAATAAGTACTTGTATTAGTAAAAAGACACCACTGAAAATAATTGCAGCAACACATGCGTAAAAAACTAAATAAAATCTTTAAAATTGAATCTATGTATATTCTGAAGATCAATGGGAAAAGAAATAAGTGAAGGTGACAAATACAGTCAAAAGCAAATTCAAGTAATGTGAGAATACAAAGGCATATAGACTATAGTAAAGTCACAGATCTTTGTGGATGAAATTCTTTCTTTAATAAAATAAAACCAGAGTTTTGTACATACTGGATAAGAAATGAAAGCCCAAATACACATGCAATGAATATACACACATGCAAATACAAAGATATGAAAAAAATTTAATATGTAATAGTGTAAATGTAATTATTAATATGGATTCATTTCTGAATCAACTACTCATGCACAGTCAGATTACTGACTTTTAGAATCTATATAAATTTAATTCAAACCCATGAGAAAAATGAAAAAAAGAAAATATATATCATAAAATTTAGTAGTTCTAGCATGAGAAATTTAAAATATTTTAATAACTTAATGATAAATCAAGAAAAGTAACTGAACATTAATTATTTAAAGTAGAAGCATTAATTTAATAAATTCAAATTAATCACCATAAAAAGACATCAAAAATATCTAAAACCACTTCCATCAACAAACTCTTTGCCTACTTGCCAATCAGAGCAGTATGCTAAGTGTAGAGTCAACACACATAAAACATATATATATATATATATATATATATATATATATATATATATATATACATGTATATAATATGTGTATATATGCATGTATGTATGCAATTTTTTACAAATTAAATATTTGTTAATTCTTCAAAACCCTTGTCAAATACACATCCTGACTAGCCAAACCCATGCTCTGCTCTGAAATTCTTTAGTATTGATTGATTCAGTGTCTCACATATTGTCTTAATATCTTGAATCTTAATTTCAATTTTATATTATTACTTAATTTTTCACATCTATTTCTAAAAAGAGAGAATTAATTCTTTTGAGAACAAAGATCATTTCTTTCATTTCTCAAAGGGTTTGAAATAGTTTCATATTGCAATCAGTAAATACTGAATATTTTTTAAAAATGATTATTTCATTTAAAAAATTTTACACTAGTGACCTGAAAATAATGTAGATGAAGGAATAAGGCAAAAACTTTGATAATTTAGGAAATAAGGAAATGTTTTCTTTAAGTGATGACACATAAACTGAGCCTTGAATGAATCTAGAAATTCCAAGAGAGGAATGAGAAAAAAGGAAAGAAAACAGAAACACAAAGTGTAGAAAAAGTATGGTATGTATGGAGAACAGCAAATGAGCTAATTTGAATATATGTAGTCTGTATTCAAGAAAGTTATGTAAAATGAGTTTTGATAGCTTGAACTAGATAATGAAGGAGTAAATCGAATTTTGTAGATGAGATATAGCTCATAATAGTCAAGTCTACAATGATTGCCCAAGTTCTTCTCTTATTTCTCTATAAGTATTCTATCTAACATTTGCAGAGTGTTATTCTAGTTCTCTTATATTGTAGAGATGCTAATTAATCATTGATCCTCTTTATCTCCTTTTCAGTCATACTAAAGGTTGATATATACCATGTGTAATAATCATATATAAATAAAGGCAAATGAGTTTAAAAATAATTTTTAAAATTTAATTTGACATGTATTTAATGTTTCCTCTGCTGACTCCCACATTAAAGTAAATTAAAGCATAAACCTTTCCCAAAACAAAGACAAGAAAAATAAACTCCCAAACTATTTGTCACTTCCTGCATTTTAAATTCATCATCTGTCTAGCAGGAGATGAATGATATGATTCATCTTTTATCTTCAGAATTGATATTTTATTACGACAACTGTCAGACTTCAAAAGTCTTTCAAAGTTGCTTTTCTCCAAAATACCATTGACATTTTATGAATTGAAATCCTAGCTCCACACAATTCACTCCTTATGTGGACAAAGAACTATTTCCAGGTTACTCTGAATCTGTTTGCTTTTACATCTGTTTGTACATCTGAATCTATTTACCATTGATTATGGCATAATTATATTTTATTATATTTGGGCCTCATAATTTGTTTTACTTATCCCCCATAGGAAAATAGCTCCCTCAATTTCTTATTTTTGAATAAAATAAATGTCTATGCACCTTTAAGTAATTTTCCTCTTTCTTTGATATCTTTGTTGTTTAGGCTTCATAGATGGCAAAACTATAACTAAAAAATTTTAGTAAGTGTAGCATCATAATTGCAGATTGCTTTCCAAAATGAGTTGACTGATTCAAAGCTGTGACAAGAATGCATTAATATGCCTATTTTTCTCTAGACCTTTTTCTTCTCTTCTCATCCTTACCAATCTGAAGGTTGTAAGGTGGGAGGGTCCTCAGCATTGCATTATTTTCAATTATCTAGTTATTAATAATTTGGAATCTCAGAAATGCTTAATATTGATCTGGAAATAATTTATGAACAAAGATACATATTAATACTTTAAAGGAATTTCTAAATGGTAATACCAGAACAAAATTTCTTAGATTTAGGTAAGATTTTAATAGATATTTATGATTAGTCAAACAACACCTTCTCCATAAATAATTTTAGCAATTTTGTTAGCTATTAGTTAGAAATGATTTATTAAGGTTTTGGTCTATTCTGATTAGATTCACTGTCAAGTAAAATTCTGAATTCTTTTTGTTTAATTTGGTACCATGGCCAAAGTCACTACCAGAGTCATATTTCTCCATTTTGAACCACAAAGCTCTGTTTTAATTTACTAAATTTTGAGTTAGGAAACTTCAGTTCAAATCTGAATTCTGAAAGATGGTGGTGAAAAATTAGGAAACTCCCAGAGGTTTTCCCCAAACAACTTTGAGTGAAACCTCTAAATAGATCCTAAAGTGACATAACTTATCAAAAAATAAAAAAGTGTACCAACTTTTCAGCAAGATATCATGTCGGAACTTCAGGGAAAGCTCTGTCACATGAGTAGAAAGCAGCAGAGCTGGGAAGTTTTAAGTATAGAACAGCTAAGGTCCCAGAACAGTTCAGAGAGCAGTAAGTGTCCCAACCCCAGTTTGGAGAGTAAGGTTTCCAGTCCTGGGAAACTGATGAGGTGTGGGTTATCCTGGAGTAGGGAACAAACTAAGTACTCTGGAAATGCCAGAGTAGAAAGCTAGGGACCAAAACCCTAGGCTCCAGATAAAAGGGCCTGGTACTATCCACCCTATACCACAGGAACTGGCAAAATGATTAGCAAAACAAAAAATGTATTGACCATTGACAGCTACTATTTTGACAGGAGTGATAAAAAACAAAAATGAAAAACAAAGCCTCTCAGAAGAAGAAGAAAGCACTACCAACATGCCTACATGTGAAATTTGTAAGTGGTTGATGAACTGGTCTCAATTCCAAAAAGAACTCTTGGAAGACAAAAAAAAAAAAACAAAGAAGAGAGGAGAAAGAACAAATGGAGGAAATAAATGAGTCATGTAGACAAATTATGAAAAATTAACTGAAGGAAATAGTAAGGGAATTTGGCTGGAAAATAAAATTAACCCATTGGAAAGGGAAAAAAACAGCTTAAAGAAGAAAATAAAATATTTAACCCTTAAATTGGACAAATGGAAATGAATGGCTATGGGACATCAAGATTCCATAAAAAATCCCACCCAAAATAGAAGAAAATGTAAAATACCTCTTAGAAAATATTACCCCCTCCCCCAAGAAAAAGATGCAAAATAAAAACTTCAGCGAATGCTATAGCCAAATTTGAGAATTTTCAGCTAAAGGAGAAAACACTTCATGCAGCCAAAAACAAACAATTTATATGACAAGGAACCATAATTAGAATTATGCACTTTAACATTAAAGATTTGGAAAACCTGGAATATGATATTCCAAAGTGCAGGTGAGGTCAGATTACAACAAGAATCAACTACCCTGCAAAATTCATCATATTCTTTCAGGGGAAAAGATGGCTTTTAAATGAACTTAAATGACTTAAAAGAGGACTTTCAAACTTACCTGATAAAAAAGGCCAGTACAAAATAAATTGATCTTAAAATACAAGACTCAAGAGATGTGTCAAATGGAAGAAGGTGGAAGGAGAAGAATGTTAGTTAACTTGTTAGAACTGCAATTATCTTAGAAGAATTGAAAAGAACATATTTTGACATAGGGTGTAGATATAAATTGATTGTGAAATGATCAAATTTTTAGCTCCAAAGTTATTTTGCTTTAACTGATATTTTAGCTCATGAGGATTGTATTTCTTTAGAGGGTACTTGGAAAGAGTGTGTGGTAGAAATTAATTATAAAATGATAATGTTCAGGACTCTTGAGAATTATATTTCTAATTGCAACAGTTGAGGGGAGTGTACTTGGACAGAGATTATAGAGATATATAGAGATATATAGATTTGAAGTAACTATAAGGAAATGTTTATAAATCAAGAACTGTACCTCTATTGGACTAGATAAAAAGCAATGTATTTTGATAGAGGTTGTGGGTATAAGACAGGTTTAAAACAGTCAAGACATGAAGAGAAAAATTATACTAGGAGGCATTGAGGCATTAGAGGACACATAAAAACACATTAAGAGGCACAAAGACCCATTAAAGCAGAAAAGATGCAAGTAATGAATAAATTTTATTCTCAACATATCATATTCTACAAGAAAATGGGGGAGGAGAGGTAGCAAAATGAAATGAGAAGAGGGATTGATTAAAGGGAAGGTAAAAGTAAAAGTAAAGTTAAAGTCAAAAAGTTCAATAATTGGGGAAAGGGTGAAGGAAAGAGAAAAGTGTATATAAAAAGAACGATTGATTGAGATGCAACAATTGGAAGCAAATCATTAATAGGAGGGATAAAAGAAAATTATGAACATGGAGGGAAATCCAGAATTAGCAATCATAACTGTAAATGTGAATGAGATGTTTGCCTTTTTCTCATATTTTCCTCCTTAGTTCTAATTCATCTTTTACAACATGACTGATAAGGAAATATGTTAAACATGAGTGTACATGTACAACTTTTCCCAGATTGTTCATTGCCATGGGGAGGATAGGGGAAGGGAGGATGATAAAAAATGTAAAACTCACAAACTTCCAAATTAATGAATGCTAAAAACCACTTTTGCATATATTGAAAAATAAAACAATTTTAAAAAAGGCATCATGAGGGATGAGATTTCAGAAAATCCTGAAAAGACTTGCAATTACTGATATTGATTGAAGTGAACAGAACCACAACATTGTACAAACTAATGGCAACATTGTATGATGATCAACTATGATGGACTTACTCTCAGCAGTATAATAATCAAGGACAATTCTAAAGGATTTGTGAGGTAAAATACTATTAACTTCCATAGAATGAATTATGGAGTCTGAATATAGACCAAAGTTTACTATTTTCCATCTTTAAATTGTGTCTTATGTACTATGTTTTTCCCTCTCTTTCACAACATGATTAGTATAGATATATTTGTAATATAATTATACATGTATAGCCTATATAGATTGCTTTCTATCAGGAGGACAAGGAAGGGAAGGGAGGCAGAAAAATGTTAAACTTAAAAACCATATAAAAATGATTGTTGAAAACTACCATATTTCCACATGCATAAGACACACCTTAATTTTGGAACCTGAAGTTTGAAAGAAATGCATTACATAAAATTATTGAAATCAAGTTTTTTTCATCATAAAATTCATACAGCTCTTCATCACTGTCAAAACTCCCATCCAATAGTTTGCCCTCATCTGTATTTGATGATGAATCACTGTCCTAGGAGGTGCTTAAACTTCACTCCTGCCTGTTCTCTGAACTGTGATTGATCACAAGCACTTACTGGTATGTGGATACATGCTTAGTCAATTACTTTTTATGAACTTGAAGCACCAATTCTGCCCTCCTTTGAAATCAATAGCTTCTTTTTCATCAGCAATTCTTCTTGCCTCATGCTGAACCATCTTTGTGCATAGGAATTCTACTTTCCCTTTGCTCATCAATCCATCTCTTCATTTCCCTCTCTAAATCAGGCCATTTTGCTGACTTTCCTCTCATTGTCTTCTTCTGCCATTGTGTTTTCAGTAGGGTTCCTTCTTCTGTAAGCAGTCTCAGATTGTTTTCTCAGTTGGTCTCAGGACCCATCTTACTTTCAGAAGCATGATTTCCATTAACATTTTTAAGGGAAATATTTTTAGTAGCATATTTTTTTATTCTTTTCCTCCATATACATATGCATATTTTTGAGTAACAAAATTTCCTTCCACCCTCCCTTCCTACCCACCTTCCTTCAGAAGCAAAGAGTCAGGTTAGCATTGCGCACACATATTTTTGATTAACAAGTTTACAGATTAGTCAATTTTTGCTATGAACAATTAAGGGAAAGAGATACATAAGAGATAAATGTTATAAAGTGTTCATCAAATTCTAAAGGGTTGTTTATTATTTTGTTTTGTTTTTCTTCCTCTGGATGGGGATAGTTTTTATCTGTGGCCAGTTTGATAGAGCTGTCCTAGCTCTCTGAACTGCTGAGAGGAGCTGCTGCCATCAAAAGTGATGATTTCACAATGTTGTTATTAATTTGTATATTGTTCTCTTTGTTCTGCTCCCTTTACTCAGCATCAGATCCTGTAAGTAATTCCATTCTTCTCTAGAGTCCAACCATCTATGGTTACTTACAGAACAATAATATTTGGTAATATTCATGTAATATAACTTGTTTAAACATTCCCCAATTGATGGGCACCATTCACTTTTGCAAACTTGATCACTTTTAACTTGAATAATCATGGTACAAAAATCTTTTCTGAGCCATTTCTGGGCAGAACATGGCAAAACTTGGCCTAATATAATGGTGACAAATGTGAAACAATGAGTGCAAAGACACGTTCGAAAAACTGGGAAATGCAAGTAAAACAACCATGTATGAGATATTCCTAGTTTTAGACCTTATCTTTTTTGAAAAAGGTATGTCTTTTACATGGGCAAATATCGTATCTTTCTATGTAGTTAGAAAAATAAATAAATGAAATTTTTCTTAAAAGACCAACTCTGACAGTCTGGTAATTCACAGACTGGAAATCAGAACATTCCTTAGATACAATCTTCTCTACTTCCAAATGAATATTAAGAGAAATCCCCAACAGCCTTTGCAATGTTGCAGTGACAAAATTACTTTGTCATCTTAATTAAGTAGTTTTATGGACCAACTATTTGCCAACAAGCTTAAAATATTATTCAATATCTTTGCCTCATGTACCCAAGACTTCTCATAGATAAATAAGAATGTTTCTCTGCTTACTTTATTCTATAAACCATCCTAACACTTTATTCAAAGCATTCTTTGCTCATTCCATAATTATTTTTTGAGAATATTGAAAATTATTGCTACATAGATTTAGAAATGGAAACCAAAGGAAATAGCAATTATTGACTTGAAATTCTTCTTTTTATAGCTGTCAAAACTGAAATCTAATGAGGTTAACAGTCAACAACATAACTCAACTTAACTAGTATATTACATAGATACTTTCATTGGAGTTCACTGTTTTTCACTTGCATGCATTGTCACCCGCATAACAGTCCAAATAAAGGATTCATATTATTTAACTCAGAATCAAGTATCTGAATTACCCAACATATAGCAGTTTACTTAAAGTGTGCCAGTAGACTCTGATAGCATAGAATCTAGAAAACGTTTGA
Source organism: Macrotis lagotis (assembly GCF_037893015.1). Taxonomy (NCBI): domain Eukaryota; kingdom Metazoa; phylum Chordata; class Mammalia; order Peramelemorphia; family Peramelidae; genus Macrotis; species Macrotis lagotis. Next base: position 53,783,656 of record NC_133662.1, read on the forward strand.
TAATATAGAATTTTTTGAATGAAGTACACTCAAAGACTCATTAAGTTTCACAAATTGATCAAGACTGAGGTGTACTTCCCCATTGTCATTATGACATCTAGTCAAGTATTTCTTCTTACTGCTGGAGCCTAATATAGGAAATTAAATATTGATAAAATATTGATTACAAAAATTATGAATATTGTATTTTAACTCCAAGCACTTGAAATAGTTGCCTATTTTGATCAGAACCCACAAATATAGACACATAGCTTAGTATCTCAATGAAACTTATCATCTGTGAACATCAAAATATCTCCCTCCTGAGCTCCAGTACTGCATCACAAACTGCCTCTCATGTATTTTAAATTAAGATGTCAAAACAAACTCATTATTTCTATACCCTTTCCTCAAAAAAAAACAAGCAAACAAACATTTCCATCTTTCCAACTTGCATATCACTGTAGAAAGTACTCCCATATCACTGTAGAAGATACCACCACAATACTAAATTAAATCTAGTTATCTGAATTTGTAACTTCAATTTCATTATTGACCACTAAATCACATTCATCACACAAATTCAAACTATTTACAAATCATTAATTTCTAACTTTACGTCTCTTATATTTTCTTTCCTTACTCAGATAGTACTCTACTTCAGGCTGTCAAAACTTTATGATTTGAACCATTGAAATAATCTAGTTTTTCTCTTTACCTCAAAAATATCTCCATTCCATTTCATTCTCTATTTGATCAAAAAAGTGGTTTTCCTAAAGCATAGGGATGATCATGTCAACCCCCTGCTCAATAAACTTGAGTGGTTTCCTACTACTTTCAAGATAAGGTATAAAACTCCATTTGCTTTTTTAAAACTATTCACAAAGAATCTTAATTAAATTTCTAGTCTTCTTGTACTTTACTTCTCACTCAATACTTTGAAAACTAATATTAGTTACCTTCTATTTGCTTCTCACAGACAATACTCATCCTGACAAGAGGAGTTTCCTGTAAGATTTTCTATCTCCTGACCACTTATTCTTAATTTCCAAGATTTCCTTTAAGACTCAGACCTTCGGCATAAGACATTTGTATTTCTCTCAAAAAACAATGCTAGTACCTTTACTCAGATGATTTTCCATTTGTACTATATAAATCTTACAAATACAATTATTTCCCTTTTTCTCCTTTATTTAAATGTGAACTCTATTTTGTTTTTTGTGGGTTTTTAGTTTATTTTATATTATTACAATAATTTCATTATGAAAGCAAACATAAACACCCCCCAGAAAGATGAGAAACCTCAAGAATAGTCAGAGAGGGAAAAAAGTGTACTTCAGTCTGTGTTCAGATTCCAACTGCTGTGTCTCATAAGTCTACCAGAGAAGTTGTTAAAATAATCTCCCCACAGTTGCAATTAGCAGCTGTATTTCCCTCCACATTATTCTCCACTCTCATCTATTCCATTCTCTCTCTCCTTTCATCCTGGCCCTCTTCAGAAGTGTTTTATCTGAGTACCCACTCACACAATTTTCTCTCTCTCTTCTATTACCTACTCCCCCTTCCATCCTCCCATTTCTCCTTATCCCATCCTTTTCCTCTCATTTTTCTGTAAAGTAAGATAGACTTCCATATCCTATTAAGAGTATTTTATTTCCTCTCTGAGCCATTTCTGAAGAGAATGAAGATCCACTCATTCCCACTTGCCTTCCCCTATCCACTCCACTGTAAAAGCTTTTTCTTGACTCTTATGTGAAATATCTTGGCCCCTTCTTCCTCTCTATTCTCTTCCTCCCAGTACTTTCCTTTATCAACCACTGAATCCATCTTTATACTATATAATACCATTATATTCAGCTCCTTCCTGTGCCTTCTCAATACATGCTCTTTCTAACTGCTCTTATAACTGAGAAAGGTCAAATGAGTTATCAATATCTTCTTCCCATGAAGGAATACAAACAGTTCAATATCATTAAATTCCTCATAATTGGTCTTTCTCATCTACCCCCTCTATGGTTCACCTGAGTCCTGTACTTGAAGAACAAATTTTCTGTTCAGTTCTGGTTGTTTCAGTAAGAAAGTTTGAAAGCCCCGTGTTTCATTGAAAGTCCATCTTGTGGGGCAGCTAGGTGGTACAGTGGATAAAGCACCAGCCTCAAACAACTAACTAGCTGTGTGACTTTGTATAAGTCACTTAACCCCATTGCCTTGAAAAAAAAGTAAAAACAAAGTTTCTTCCATACTAACTTCCAATTATCCTAATAGTTTTTTTTTTTTATCAAAAAGATTTTTTAGCTCAATAGTTGGACTTGGGTTTCTCAAACAGCAGATTACTATAATCATTTCCCTTTATAGCACCTACTCTGTTCCACTGATTCACCACTCTATTTTTTAACCAATATCAGACAGTTTTGATAACTGATGCTTTTTAATATAATTTTGGATCTAGTAAGCCTAAGCCACCTTGTTTTTACTGTTTTTCAATTAATTCTTGAAAATTCCTGACTTTTTTATTTCTTCATATGAATTTTATTACAACTTTTTATAACTCATTAAAGTAAGTTTTTTGGAATTTTGATTGGTAGGGCACTAAACAGGTAGTTTAGTTTTGTTAAAATTGTCATTTTTGAGGCAGAGCCAAGATGGCAACAAGAGAACAGACTCCCATAGGTGTTCTCTCCATAATATTTCAAAAATATTAAAATTATGACTCTATCTAAAATTTCAAGAGAAGAACCCATGAAAAGATCCAGTGAGGCAATGCTCTAGACCAAGGTAAACTGGAAAATACTAGAAAGGCTCCACTCCACAGTTTTAGAGTGATAGCCCATCAGAGTGAAGGACTTTCAGCTTTCAGGAGGAAGGCCCAGGGTTAATTTGTTCTTTCTCTAATTTTTTAAAGTTGCATATTTAGCTCCTTGATTTCCTCTTTCTTTAATTTATTCATGTAAGTATTTAAAGATATAATATATCCCCTGATAGCCACCTTGAGTGAATTCCATACACTTTGGTTTGTTGTTTCATTAGAAATTCTTTCTATAGTTTGTTGTTGGATCCACTCATTTTTTAAAATAAGGTTATTTAGTTTACCAATATTGCTTGTGATTTTTATTGCATTATGATCTGAGAAGGATGTATTCACTATTTCTTCCTTTCTGCAATTGATCATTAGATTTTTATGCCCTAGTACGTGGTCAATTTTTATGTAAGTACCATGGACAGCAGGAAAAATGTATATTCCTTTCTATCCTCATTCAGTTTCCTCCATAAGTCTATCATATCTAGGTTTTCTAACAATCTGGTTATTTCCTCAAATTCCTTCTTGTTTATTTCAAAATTAGATTTATCTAAATCTGAGAGGGGGAGGTTGAGGTCTCCCACTATTAGAGTTTTGCTGACTATGTCTTCCTATAGCTCTTTCAGCTTCTCCTCTAAGAATCTGGATGCTATACCATTGGGTGTATACATATTTAGTATTGAAATTATTTTATTTTCTATGGTACCTTTCTAGCAGGATATAGTTTCCTTCCTTATCTCTTTTAACACTATGTTTTTGCAGCTGGTTTGTTTAAGATGAGGATTGTTACCCCTGATTTTTTTCACTTCAACTGAAACAAAATATATTTTGTTCTAACCGTTTCCTTTACTCTATATTTATCTTTCTGCTTCAAATGAGTTTCTTGTAAGCAGAATATTGTGGAGTTCTACTTTTTAATCCATTCTGATATTCGTTTAAGTTTTAAGTGAGAGTTTATCCCATTCACACTCAAAGTTATAATTACTAACTCTTTACTCCCTTCCATGCTATCTTCCCTCTATATTTTTTAGGATTTTTGCAAGGCAAATGGGGTTAAGTGGCTTGCCCAAGGCCACACAGCTAGGAGATTATTAAGTGTCTGAGGCTGGATTTGAATTCAGGTACTCCTGTCTCCAGGGTTGGTGCTCTTTCCACTGCACCACCTAGCTGCCCCATTCTGTCTGTATTTTTCTCCTTTTTTTTTCATTTTATCCATATTCCCCAGTATTTTGTTTCTGAATACTTGACCCTTCAGTGTGTTTGCCCTCCTATATCTACTCCCTCCCTTTTCTTCCCACTTCTTCCTTCCCTTCCTTCTATTAGTTCCCCCTTTCCTCCTCCCCTGTCCCCCCTCACCTTTTTCCCCTTTAGTACTTGTAAGGTAATATAAGTTTCTTAACTTAACTAAGTGTGAGTATAAGTTAACTTTAAGCCAAGTATGATGAGAGGAAGATTCAATTGCTTCTCACTCCCTCCCTTCTACCCCTCCATTACAATACATCTTTTGTACCTCTTAATGTATTGAGATTAACCCCATTCAATCTCCACCATCCCCTTGTCTCCTTACTGCCATCCTTTAAAAGCAGGCATTGTTTTTAAATCATCTGAGTCACAGAACACTCATAAGGGTCCATCACTTCTGGCTAAGCATATTTTCTCTAATAGAGTTACAATTCTCAATAGTTATTCGAGTCTTTCTCCCAAGTAGGGATATAGCCAGTTCCATCTTACTCTATTGCAGTCTCGTGGATAAACCATGAGTATCTATCCATTTTGGCTAAGTATATTCTCTCTAATAGAGTTTCATTTCTGAAGAGTTATGAGAATCTTTCTGCCAGGTGGGAATATAGCCAGTTTCATCTTATTGGACAGCAGTTATTATTTTTTTTCTTTTTCCTTGTTTTTTGCTTCTTTACCTTTTCTTGTGTCTCTTGGGCCCCCAGTTTGATGTCCAATATTTAGTTCTTTCATTTTCATCAGGAAATGTTGGAAGTCTGCCATTTCCTTAATGGCCATCTTTGCCCCTGGAAGAGAAGGCACAGCTTTGCTGGGTAAGTAGATTCTTGGCTGCATTCCAAACTACCTTGCTCTTTGGAATATCGAATTCCAGGCCCTTCAGACCCTTAATTTTGATAAAGTCATGTCCTGGATAATCCTTACTGTGGCTCCTTGGTATCTGAATTTTTTTCTTTCTGGCTACTTGCAGGATTTTCTATTTTAGCTGATAGTTCTGGGATATTGTCACAACATTCCTTGGTATTTTCATGTTAGGATCTCTTTTCAGAGGGAATCAATATATTCTTTCATTAACGATTTTGCCCTCCGATTCCATGATATGAGGTCAGTTTTCCATCACTTAATCCTGTAACATTAAGTGCACGATTTTTTTCTCTTCAATGTCTTCAGGAAGACCTAAAATATGCAGGGTGTCCCTTCTCAATTGGTTCTCAAGGTCAGTGGTTTTGATGATGAGATATTTTTCATTTTTCTCTATTTTTTTTCAATTTTATTTTTTGTTTAACTGTGAGTTGCTGTCTCATGAAATCATTGGTTTCCACAGATTCCATTCTTTCTTTTACTGTAGAATATTCTTCATTTACCTTTTACACCTCCTTTTCCAAATGGTCAATTCTATTTTTGTAAGTTTTCCATTTGAACAATTAAGGTTTTGAGGTAATTATTTTCTGTTTGCATTTGCCCAATTGAAGTTCTGAGTGAACTATTCTCATTTTGTATTTGTCCAATTGTGTTTTCCCAGAATTTTTTCTATTGTGGCAAGGTGTTAATTTCCTCTACCAAATTTTCAAATTGATTTTTTAAACTCCTTCCTGATTTCTTCAAGGATGTCTTTCTATCCTGGAGACCAGATAATATTCTCCTCAGAGGTTCTAGGTCTCTCTGGACTTAGGGTCCTTTCCTTCTAGGAATTTTTCTGTGGACCCTCCTTTCTGCTTTCCTTTCTTCATTTTCCTAAGACCTTGTGTTGGGGAGGGGCTGGTTCATAGAGGTTAGGTTTTGGGATCCCTAGAGGCTTTACTCAGTGGGTTTAGTAACTTCACATTGCCCAGTCAGTAGGTAGTACTGGTTGCTTAGTGTTTGTCACCTTGATTTGAAGCCATCTCCCTTGGCCTGGAGGGCATGGTCAAAGCTACTGAATTCTTTTATGTTTGCAAAATGGTGGGCTTTGCCTTAGAGCAAGGTAATTATTCTCCCTATTCACAGCTGAGGCAGCTCTGCTATTCGCACCTGAGCCTGTAAAGGAAGTGGTCTATGCTTGTGTTTATTCTGGGAAAAGGCCTCAGCTGAAATGAAAGTATGGACTCTGAATTCATCCTGACCAGAGGAGACCAAGGATTGATGTCTGCCACTCTCCTGCCCTGGAACTTACCCTCCAGCTCAGCTGGCATTGTCCAAACTATCAATTCCACCACCAGTGCCTCTGTTCCACAGTTGGCCCATGCTCCCAAGGCAGATCAGGCCAGTCCTGTTCTCAGGCCTGCAGGCTCTCACCCTGACCTGTACTCCCAGCAGAGACTGCCCTCTGCACCTGGGTTCACCCACAAGCCTGGAAGATAAACCTTGAGCTAGATGTTCTTCTCCTAGGTTCCCTTTCTGGGTTTTGTCAATCAGATTTCTCTTAAGAGCTTTATTTCATAATATTTATGAGGGAAGATCAGGAAACTTTAACACAGTGACTGTCTTCTCTCTTCCATCTTGGCTAGAAATATTTAATTATTTTTTTTATTTAGTGAGTGACAATTCTAACTCCATCCTTTCATGTTTTAACATTACTGGGATTCTTCATTCTCTAGCATTCCAATATCATTCCACAAATTTTCCATATATAATTATGCAATGTTCTGGAAAAATTAGTTAAATTCAAATATAAACAGATCGCCATTTCAGGTTGCATATTGACTTACAAAATAAGTAAGTCTTAAACATCCTGAATGTTTATTTTGCTAAGCATTTCCCACTTAAATTTAAATCTGATTTAGTCCAAACTCAAGAGTTTTGTGGGTGACAAGTGGCCCATATGCCCCAAATTAAAGACCTTTTTAGACTTTGATCTGGATCCCCTTACTATTGCATGGGTAGAAGTAAAACATTTGGGTCATCCATCTGTTATCATTCACTCACACTGCATAACCAACTCATCTCCTTTTCCAGTCGCACATGTTCTTGGTAATGACTTCTCACAGGCAAATCATCACTAGCAATATGTTTCAGTCTACTAACACCCACAAGATTTTTTTTTTCTTGTCCTTTAGGTCACTTGTGATTTGGATTCTTCTAAGCTCAAAATGTTTTGTGATTTATAATCATTTAGTTGTCCTAGGAGAATATTGTCATTCAAAAGAATGATTTTTTCTTTGTCCATTAGAATATAATGTATAATACTTACTGTATGAAGTAAGTGGTTTTATATATATATATATATATATATATATATATATATATATATATATACATTCAGAATGAATGCACACATATTGAAATTTCTTCTTCTTCATCAAATGACTAGACAATGACACAAAGATAAATGGCTTTTGATTGAAGGAAAAGATGCCAGCATTCTACAATAAAAAATAGTATCAAATTATCATAAGAACAAGTTATTGTTATTTTTAGATAGTTTATCTATTATTCCATGTTTGCTCATTGTCTTCCTGAAATTATGTTACACATTAGACTGATGTTTACAGCACTAATTAGACTGACTTGCTATTTTTGCTAAGTGGCTACTAATTATTTCTCAGTATCCATTTATGACTGTTTTCTTTCATTGATGATAAAAATTTCAATTCTTATTCAACTACAAAGTTAACTTTTTATTTTTATTTTGAAAATTCATTTTATTCTTACCTCAACTTATAAATCCAAATTTAAATTAAGCATTTGAAATCATGTAAAGCTAATATCCATGTCTGGCTTCTCAGGAAGTGGTGAAAAGACATTTTAAACATTTTCTTTCACAATGAAAGGGGGTTGTCAGTTAGAGTTGCTATTTATATGACAAATAGGAGCTAAAATAAACTTTGGAAAGAGGTTGGATAAACCTGAAGAAGAAATCTCAGACTTGCTGCTTATGAACAATACAAGAGACTCCACGTAAAAATCCTACCCAAGGGACCAAGATGACAGAGTAAAGGCAGGGACTTGCCTAAGCTCTCCCTCAAACCTCTTCAAATACCTTTAAATCATAATTCTTATCAAATTCTAGCATGGTAGTATCCATGAAAAAAGATGGAGTGAAAAAATTTTCCAACCCAAGACAATTTAGAAGATTGACAAGAAAGATCTGCTCCACTAGGGTGAGACAGGAAAACAATCCAGCTCAGACAGTGCCAAATGGAACAGGCCCCACCAGACAAGCAAAAGGCCTTGGGGATGACTGAATCAATGGCAACAATGGTAGTTTCCAGCCTCTTTTCCCATGGATGCAAAAGGCAACTTGGAAGGTCAGCAGGAAAGATCTTTCACACTAGGGTAGGAGTGTGACATAGTACAACATAGTACAAAATAGGTCCTGCCAGCACAGACCAAGACCCACCAAATCTGAAGAAGACCTTGTGAGACACTGCAAGTGAAATGGCAGCAGCTTCCCTTGAAATTCTCAGCCAACAGAAGGTAAAAGAGTCAAACAGTTGTTTAAAAGAAATTACAAGTGTTGAGTCTCTTTCCAGTCTCATTTAACCCTTTCCCAGGGGAATTTTGAAGAGCAGGAGATAAGAGAGACAAGTTCTCCCTGTACACCAAGAACTCTATTTATTTACCAAAATAACTATCCTCCCCAGTGCTTGATCTACTACCACTCCCATGGCACTTAGTAAAACAATGCTCTGGTACTAAAGAACACCAGGTGATGAAGGTTTACAGTACTCCCACACTCAACAGTCCCTAACATACAGGAGTTTCTTTGCCAGCACTGAGGCAGGACTCTGTTGCTTTGCCCATACTCAGATCTGGATTGAAGTCCTGGTTGGCAGGTCCAGAAGAAGAAGGAGCACTAGCACACCAGGCCTTGTGGCTGCAGAGGAGTTCTAAGAGGAGTTATCATAATTCCAGGGCAAAAAAAGAGTGCTATTGGTCACTCATAGACATTACCCAGGCCAGGAGAGCAGTGAATACTTCATAAATCACACCACCTTGGCAGATGTTTTGAAATATTTCTGAAAAATTCTGCACAAACTATCAAAAACTTGGGACAATGTTTGCTTCACCTTTGATAGACTTAAAAGTTACAATAGGATGTGAAATTTAGCAAACAGAACAAAATTCTGATCCTAGAAAGTTACTATGGAGAAAAGGAAGTTCAAAATACATACTCAGAAGAAGATAACAGTCATAGTTCCTTTATACAAAGGCTCCAAATATTATGACCTGATTTTAGACTGTGGAAAAATTTAAAGGAATTTTGAAAATAAAATAAGAGAGGTAGAATGAAAATTGGGAACAGAAATAAAGGTTATGAATGAAAATCTTGAAAAATGAGTCAATAGTTTGGTAGACACACCAAAAATACTGAAGAAAAGAAATCTTAACAACAGACTAGTCTAATGGTTAAATAGGTACAAAAAGTCACAAAGAAAAAGTAGACCTTAAATAGCAAAATTTGATAAATAGAGAAGAAAGCACAGAAAAATTCCTTAAAAAATTAGAATGGAGCAAATGGAAGTTAATGATTTTAGGAGAAATTGAGAAATCACAAAAAAGAATATAAAGAATGTGAATTAGATTATTGAAAGTAAATTGACCTGTAAAAATAGATCCAGGAGAATTAATTTAAAATTTTTTGGACTACCTGAAAGTTATAATTTTAAAACAAAAGAATGGACAATATCTTTCAGGAATTTATCAAGGAATACATACCTGATATAGAACCAGAGGGTAAAATTAAAAACTAGAAAAAATTTCCAATCACCTGCTAAAAGAGGTCCCAAAATGAAATCTCCCAGCAATGTTATAGCTAAATCCCAGAAATCCCAGGTCAAGAAGAAAATATTGCAAACATTCAGAAAGAAACAATTGAAATATCATGAAGCCAAAGTCAAATGAACGAAAGATTTAGTAGTTTCTATACTGAAGGAGTGGAGGGTTTGGAAGATGATATTTCAGAAGACAAAAGAACTTGTATTGCAACCAAGAATCAACTGCCACACAAAACTGAGCAAACTCATTCAGACAATATTTAATAAATTAGGCGACTTTAACACTTTTCCGATGAAAATACCAGAGTTGAACAAAAAATTTGATGGTCAAATATAAGATTCAAAAGAAGTGTGAAAAATAAACAGGAAAAAGAAGTCATAAGGGACTTAATAACATTACACTGTTTACATTCATGCTAGGTATATAAGTATTTTCTCAATAAGGTATTTAGAAAGAGTATATATATATAGAGAGATAGATAGATAGATAGATAGATAGATAGATAGATAGATAGATAGATATAGATATAGATATAGATATATAGATATATATAAAGAAGACAGATATATGAGTTGAATACGAAGGAAAGATATCTATAATCTAAAATGAAGGTTTGAAAAAGAAATATAATTGGAGAAAAGGAGAGGTAGAATGAGGCAAATACACAATAAAGGAGCAAAGAAAATGTTTTTTTTTTCAGTGAAGGGGAAGAGAGGGGAAATGAGTGGAAATGAGTGAACATTTTCCTCATCAGAATTGGTTGAAAGTGGGATTAACAGATTCAATTTGGTATAGAAATATATCCTATCCCACAAAAAAATTAGGTGAACAACTTAAAACAAAAGAGGGAGTGATAGAAGGTGTGGTTTGACAGAGGAAGTAGTCAGAAGCAAAACACTTTTGAGAAGGGACATGTTGAAGGAATGGAGAGAAAAAGAATGGAGAGAAATACAATTATCAATGGTAACTGAAACAAATTGAAGCAGTTTTCTCTCATAAACCCTCATTTCTCAAACTAATAGAAAATTTTGTCAATTTTTAAAATTTACAATCATTTGACAATTGATAAATGATCAAAAGATATAGTCAGTTTTTATATGAATAAAGCCTATAGACATATGTAAAAATGCTCTATCTTACTACTGGTTAAAGAAATGCAAATTAAAAACCATTCTGAGTCACCAACCCATACCTATGAGATTCATTAGTAGGACAAAAAAGAAAAATAACAAATGTTGGAAGAATGAAAATGAGTCTTTAAAGCAGTATTGGTGGAGTTGTATACTGATTCAAACATTCTGTAGAGAAGTTTGGAACTATGGCAAAAGGCTTATGAAACTAAGTATATTCTTTGACTTTACAATGACACTACTAGGTACATATTCCAAAAATGACAGAAAAAAAGGGAAAAATTTCAGCAACTCATGATAATTGGAGTTATTCAAAAAGCCTGATTGAGTTACCCCAGAGATTCATGGATTCTATCTCACAAGAGAGTATACAAGCAAAAAAATTCATGGTGAATTATGATTTTTTTATGGACGGGTAATTATTAAAGCTATTGTACTCAATTTATTTCAGATAAAATATGTATTAATAGTATCTAAGGTTGCTTCCAGATTCCAGATTCATTGATTCTCTCATTTTAATGCAATACTTTCTTCCCCATCTTTCTTCGAGTGTATTTATCTTTAACTGTCTGAGAACACTATTCCTGTAGATGACCAAAAAAAGAGAAATATATATATATATATATATATATATATATATATATACACATATATATGTATGTATGTATATGTATATATATATTTAAATATGTATTTAACTTTTAAGTGAGAAAAGTGAAAATCCTGTAGTTTATATAAGTAAAGAAAAATTCAAGAATAATAATATCTGGGCATGATTTTTAAACACATTTCCATATGAAGAAAAATAACTCCAAAGTTTATTTCGATTCATATTTGATTTTTTCAATTACATGTTATGAAAGATTTTCAACATCCATCCACATTCATATGCATATTTTTAAGTTCCTCCCTCCCCTCATTGGACAACAGACTTGTAAGTACTATAAATAACCATTGATACTTAACATGTTTATAGCTTAGTCATTTCTCAATGAAGAATAAAGATTAAGGGAAAAGAAAGAAAACTATGAATGATCAGCACACAATCTCACAAATTCACTCATGATGTCTTTTTAATATGGAATGAAAAACATATGAGAATTTTTTTAAAAAGTGAATGCAATGTCCATGCAATTTTTTGATGATTTTTGTTTTGTTTTTCTTTCTCTGGATGTGGCTATCATTGTCCATAGCAGGTATCCTAGGGTTGGTTTAGTTCTCTGAACTTTTGAGAGGCGCTGCCTCTATCAAGTGTGTTAATGTGTACAATGTTCTCTTAGTTCTGCTCCCTTTGATCAACATCATTTGCTATAATTCATTCAGTGTTTTTCTAGAGTCCTACCATTTATGCATTCTTATAGAACAATAGTACATCATGATATTCATAAATAATAATTTGTTCAATAATACTCCATAATATTAATGTACAATGACTTATTTAGTCATTTGCTAATTGATATTCAACCCTCTATTTCCATTTCTTGGCCATTACAGAAAGAGCTGTTATGAATATTTTGGAGCTTGCAGACCTTTTCCCATTTTTTTATGATTTTCTCTGAATATGGGCAAAAGTATTGGTATTATTGGGTCAAAGGGCATAATCAGTTTTATTCCTATTTGGGCATAGTTCCATATTGCTGTACAGAATGGTTCGCAATATACCAACAATTTATCAATTTCCCAATGCTCCCACAAATTCATTTTCCCTTTTTGACATCTCAGCCAACCTGATAGATTTGAGGTAGAAACTCACAGTTGTCCTAGTCCGCATTTTTCTATTTGGTAATTATTTGGAGCAATTTTTCATATGATTATATGTATATTTAATATCTTCATTTGAAAACTTCCTGTTCATATACTTTGAATATTTATCAATCAGGGAGTGACTTGAAATCTTATAAATTTGATGCAATTCTCTATATATTTTAAAAATAAGATCTTTATCAGAACCCCTAGCTGTAAAAATTGTTTCATAGCTTACTATTTTCCCTATATTCTTAGAAAAATTAGTTTTATTAGATCACAAATTTTTCAATTTAATGTAGTCAAAATCATCCATTTTGCAATTTATGATGTACCCGGTTACTTGTTTCAATAGATCTGACAGATCATTTTTTGATCTGTTAATTTTTCTAAGATATTGCACCTTATGTTATGTTATGTTATGGCTATAAGAATAGCCATTTTGATCTTATTTTGTTGTAGGTTATGAGATATGGGGCTATGTCTAGTTTTTACCATGCTATATTAAAGATTTCACAACAATTTTTGTCAAATGTTGAGTTCTTATCACAGAAACTATTGTCTTTGAGTCTGTCAAACAGTAGATTAATGCAACCATTCACTACAGTTTCTTTTGAATCTATCTTAATCCCTTGATCCATTAATTTATTTCTTAACCAGCTTCATCAGTTTTGTTGACTACCACTTTATAGCATAGTTTTCAATGTGGTAGATCTGGGACACCTTATTTTACATTTTTTTTCATTAATTTCCTTGATATTTTTAACCATATGAATTATGCTCCATATGAATTGTGTTACTATTTTTTTCTAGCTCAATAATGTAGTTATTTGAAAGTTTGATTGACGTGACACTGAACAAATAATCTGATTTGGGCAGAATTGTCATTTTTATCATATTAGCTCGATCTAACCATGAGCAATTGACATTTTTCCAATTGTTCTGACTTAATTGTTAGTTCTGACTTAATTTGTGTGAAAGGCACTTTGTAGTTGAATTCATGCATGTTTCTGGGTTTATCTTGTGAGGCAGATTCCCAAGAATTTCATATTGCCTACAGTTATTTTAAATGGAATTTCTCGTTCTTTCTCTTGCTCTAGGGCTTTATTTTTTCATATACAGAAATGCTGATGATCTATATGGGTTTAAATTATATCCTGCTACTTTGATGAATTTGTTGTTTCAAGAAGTTTTTTAGATGATTTTTTTTTGGTTCCTATAAATAAATATACCATCATATATATGTATATATATACATATATATATATATATACATATACAAAGATTTTATTTATTTTGTTTTACAATTTGTCCCTTGATAATGCTTCCCTCCCCCCACCCCAACATAAGGCAGTCTGTTAGTCTTTGCCTTGTTTCCATGGTAAACACTGATCTAAGTTGAATGAGATGAGAGTGAAATCATATCCTTAAGGAAGATAAATAAAATATAATTGTTAGCAAAATTATACAACAAAATAATGGGTTTTTTCCTAAATTGAAGGTAATTTTCTTTGCTCTTTGTTCAAACTCTACAATTCTTTCTCTGGATACAGATGGTATTCCCCACTGCAGATAGCCCAGAATTGTCCCTGACTGTTGCACTGCTGAAATGAGCAAATCCATCAAAGTTGATCATCACCCCCCATGTTGCTGTTAGGGTGTACAATGTTTTCTGGTTCTGCTCATCTTGCTCAGCATCAGTTCCTGCAAATCCTTCCAGGCTTCCCTAAATTCCCCATCCTTCCTGGTTTCTAATGGAAAAATAGTGCTCTAGGACATACATATACCATATTTTGTTCAGCCATTCCCCAACTGAAGAATATTTACTTAATTTCTAATTCTTTGCCACCACAAACAGGGCTGCTAAGAATATTTTTGTACAAGTGATGTTTATAACCTTTTTCATCATCTCTTCAGGGTTTAGACTTAGTAATAGTAGTATTGCTGAATCAAATGGTATGCACCTTTTTGTTGCCCTTTGGGTGCAATATCAAATTGATCTCCAGAAAAGTTGGATGAATTCACAGCTCCACCAAAATGTATTAATGTCCCACATCCCTTCCAACATTGATCATTGTCCTTTCTAGTCATATTGGCCAGTCTGAGAGGTGTGAGGTGGTACCTCAGAGATGCATTAATTTGCATTTCTCCAATAAATAGTGATTGAGAACAATTTTTCATATGGCAATGAATTACTTTGATTTCCTCATTTGTAAATTGCCTATTTATATACTTTGACCATTTGCAATTGGGGAGGGATTTTTTTTTGAAAATTTGACTCAGTTCTCTGTATATTTGACAAATGAGTCCTTTGTCAGAAATACTAGTTGTTTCCCAATCATTTCACAATTTAGTACATTTCTTTATATTTTGGTTACAGTGGTTTTGTGTGTGCAAAAGCTTTTTAATTTAATGTAATCAAAACTACCCAGTTTCTTTTTAATGATGTTGTCCATCTCTTCCTAGGTCATAAACTGCTTCCCTTTACACAGATCTGACAGGTAAACTACACCTTGATTTTCAAGTTTGCTTATAATAATGTTTTTTTATGTCTAAATCCTGTATCCACTTTGATCTTATCATGGTATAGAGTGTGAGGTCTTGGTCTAATGTAAGTTTCTTCCATACCAACTTCCCATTTTCCCAATGGTTTTTATCGAAGAGAGAGTTTTATCCCAAAAGCTGGATTCTTTGGGTTTATCAAACAGCAGATTATGATTACTGTATTAATTTCCTGCTATTGCACCTAGTCTATTCCACAGATCCACCACTCTATTTCTTAGCCAATACCAGACAGTTTTGATAACAGATGATTTATAATAAAATTTTAGACCTGGTAAGTCTAAGTCACATTATTTTACACTTTTTTTCATTGAATCCCTGTAAATTCTTCCTTTTATTTGTCTCCATACAAATTTACTTACAGTTTTTTTCTGACTCATTAAAGTATTTTTTGGAATTTTGATTGGTAGGGCATTAAATAGGTAGTTTAGTGTTTGGTAGAAATATAAATTTTATTGTATAACTCAACATATTCATGAGCAGTTGCTGTTTGCCTACTTATTTAAATCTGATTTTATTTGTGTGAGAAGTGTTTTGTAATTGTTTGCAAAAAGTTTTTGAGTCTGCCTTGGCAGATAGACTCTCAGAGATTTTATGTTGTCTGAGATTACTTCAAATGGGATTACTCTTGCTAGCTCTTTCTGCTGTATCTTGCTAGTCAAATAAAGAAAGTTTGAGGATTTATGAGGGTTTATTTAATATCTTGCCACTTTACTACAGTTGCTAATTATTTCTAGTAGTTTCTTAGATGATTTTGGGGGGATTCTCTCAGTATACTATTATTTGCAAAGAGTGAGAGTTTTGTCTCTTCCTTCCCAATCCTAATCCCTTCAATTTATTTTCCTTCTCTATGTGTTGAAGCTAACATTTATAATACAATATTGAAGAGTAGTAGTGATAATTGGCATTCTTTTTCACCCATGGTTTTATTGAGAATGCCTCTAGCCTATCCTTGTTGCATATAATGCTCATTGATAATTTCAGATGGATACTGCTTCTTATTCTAAGGAACAATCCATTTATTCCTACAATCTCTAGTGTTTTAAGTAAGAATGGGTGCTGTATTTTGTCAAAAACTTTTTCAGCATCCATTGATATAATTATATAATTTATGATAGGTTTGTTATTGATATAATTAATTGTACCCACACTTATGCTAATGATGTATCAAGCCTGCATTGCTGGGACAAATACTACATGGTCATAGTGTATTCTAGTGATAACTTATTGTAATCATGTTGCTAAGATTTGATTTAAGATTTTTGCATCTATATTCATCAGGGGGATAGGCCTATAATTTTCTTTTTGTTGAATTTCTTTTTCCTGAGAAAAGGTTGTTTAGGTATTTTATTTCCACTTCACTTAATCTGGGCAACTTATATTTTTGTAAGTATTCTGATTATCAAATTTATTGCAATACAGTGGGGCAAAATATTTCATAATCTCTACTTTAATTTCCTACTCATTGGTGCTGAGTTCACCTTTTTCATTTATGATATTTGAAATTTGTTTTTCTTCTTTCTTTTTTTAATGAAATTGACCATAGTTTCATCAATTTTATTTTTTTTCATAAAACCAAATCTTCATTTTGTTTATTAGCTCAATAGCTTTCTTGCTTTCAATTTTATTAATTTCTCCTTTCAGTTTTAGAATTTCTAATTTGGTATTTATTTGGGGGTTTTTTAATTTAGTCTTTCTCTAATTGTTTTAGTTGAATATTTAGTTCCTTGTTTTCCTCTTTCTCTAATTTATTCATGTAAGCATTTAAATATATGATATATCCCCTGATAACCACTTTGAGTGAATCCCATAGGTTTTGATTTCTTGTTTCATTAGAAATCCTTTCAATAATTTGTTGTTTGATCCACTCATTTCTTAAAATGATGTTATTTAGTTTCCAATTAATCTTCGATCTATATCTCTCTGACCCAATATTGCATATGAATTTTATTGCATTATGATATGAAAAAGATGTATTCACCATTTCTGTCTTTCTTCAATTGATGATTAGGTTTTTCTGCCCTATTACAGTCTATTTTTGTGTAATTGCCAAGTACTACAGGGAAAAAAGTGGTATATTCCTTTATATCCCCATTCACTTTCCTCCATAAGTCTATCATATCTAGGTTTACTAAAAATCTCTTTACCTCCTTAACTTCCTTCTTGTTTATTTTATGATTAGATTTGTATAAATCTGATAGTGGGAGGCTGAGGTCTTCCACTAGTAGAACTTTGCGGTCTATGTCTTCCTGTAGCTCTTTCAACTTCTCCTCTAAGAATTTGGATGCTATATGATTGGGTGCATACATATTTAGTATTGAAATTATTTAAATGTCTATGGTACCTTTTAGGAAGAAATAATTTCCTTTGTTATCACTTGTAGCATTATGTGTGTTTGCAGCTTGTTTGTCTGAGATAAAGAATGTTACCCCTGCTTTTTACAATTCAACTGAATCAAAATATATTTTACACCAACCTTTTACCTTTACTCTAAATTCAAATGAGTTTCTTGTAAGCATCATATTGTAATATTCTGATTTTTAATCCACTCTGCTATTTGCTTAAGTTTTAAAGGCTAGTTCATCCCATTCACATTCAAAGTTATAATTACTAACTCCTCCATTATATTTTACACTTTTTTTCACTTTATCCATATTCCCCAGTATTTTGAAATCTGAATACCATCCACTTCAGAGTGTTTGCCCTCCTATATCAGTACCCTTGCCCTTTCCCTTTTATCGTTCTTCCTTCTCTTCCTTATGTTAGTTCCCCTTTTTCTCACTTTTCCTGTTCCCTCCTCCTTTTTTCTCCTTTGAATACTTGAAAGGTAAGATAAGCTTCTTAACTTAACTGAGTGGGTGTGGAAATTAACTTTAAGTCAAATCTGATGAAAGCAAGAGTCAGGTGATTATCACCTCCTCCTTCTTCCACTCTGTTATAATAGATCTTTTGTACAGCTCAATGTAAGGAGATTTTCCCCATTCAATTTCCTCCATCCTCCCATCTCCTTACTGTCCCTCTATTTAAGGTGGAATTATTTTTAAATCATTCTATCTGAGTCATATAAAAGTCATGAGTGTCCATCACTTCTTTCTAAGTATATTTTCTCTAATACAGTTACAATTCTCAAGAGTTATTAGAGTCTCTCTCCCTATTAGGGATATAGCCAGGTTCATCTTACTGGATAGCAGTTTGTTTTTCCTTTTACCCCCCTATTTTTACATTTCCATGTGTCTCTTGAACCTACTGTCTGATGTCCAAATTATCTATTTAGCTCTTGTCTTTCCTCAGGAAATGTTGGAAGTCTCCCATTTTGTTAAATGTCAATCTTTGTCCCTGGAAGAGAAGTCTCAGCTTTGCTGGGTACTGGACTTTTGACTGCATTCCAAGCTACCTTGCTCTTCAGAATATCTCATTTGAGGCCCCTTAGATCCCTTAATTTTGATGTAGTTACATTCTGTGTAATCCTTACTGTAGTTCCTTTGTACCTACATTGTTTCTTTCTGGCTGCTTGCTGAATTTTCTCTTTTATCTGATAGTTCTGGAATATGGTCACAACATTACTTCATGTTTTCATTTTAGGATCTCTTCCTTGAGGGGATCGATGTATTCTTTCATTAACTATTTTGTCCTCTCGTTCCATGATATCAGGGCAGTTTTCCATTACTAAGTCATATAATATTAAGTCCAGGCTTTTATTTCTGTTCAATGTTTTCAGGAAAACTAATAATTCTTAGGTTGTCCCTTCTCAATCTATTCTTGAGGTCAGTGGTTTGGATGATAAGGTATTTTACTTTTTTTAGATTTTTGGTTTTGTTAAACAGTCTATTCTTGTCTCATGAAGTCATTAAATTGCACAGACTCCATTCTTTTTTTTAGAGTAGAATTTTCCTCATTAATCTTTTGCTACTCCTTTTAAATTGGTCAATTCTGTTTTTGTAAGAGTTTTCCATTTGAATTGAGGTTTTCAGAGAATTATTCTCTTTTTTCATTTTCCCAATTGAGGATCTCAATTATTCTCATTTTTTATTTTTCCAGTTGTATTTTCCCAGTATTTGTTCTCTTATTAAAAGGTTTTAAATTTTCTCTCCCAAATTTTCCACGTGATTTTTAAACTCCCTGATTTCTTCAATGAAGTCTTTCTTTGCTGGTGAGCAGATCATATTCTCCTCAGAGGTTCCAGGTTTCTCTGAGTTAGGGTCTTTTCCTTCTAGGAATTTTTTCTATGGACCCCCCTCCTTCTGTCTTGTCTTCATTTTGTTAGGATCTTGTTTTGGGGGAGAGGCTGGTTCCCAGAGATTTGGTGTTGAGGCTTTCCTCACTGGGTGTAGTAACTCCAAGTAGACTGGCCAGTAGGCTGTGTTGGTTGCTTTTTCTGGAGTGTCTGGGACCTTAATTTGAGGTCCTCTCCCTTTGCCTAATTACTCTCCCTATTTATAGCTGAGGGATCACTGCTGCTCACACCTGAGCCTGGGGCAGAAGTGGGATGTGATTGTTTTGTTCTAGGAAAAGACCTCAGCTGAAATGAAGGTATGGACTCCAAATTCCTCTGGACCAGAGATCAATGTCTGCAAGTCTCCCACACTGGAACTCACGCTCCAGCCCTGCTGATAATCTCCATACCATCATTGCCACCATCAATGCCTCTGCTCCCCAGCTGATTCTCACCCCTGCAGCAAATCAGTCCTGTCCCATTCTGAGGCTCTCAGGCTCTCATCCTTCCCTGCACTCCCAGAAGAGTCCAACCTCTGCACCCGGGCTCACCCACAATCCAGGAAGACAAACCTTGAGATAAATGTTCTCCTAGCTTCTCTTTCTGGGTTTTGTCAATCGGATTTCTGTGAAGGAGGATGTTTCACATTATTTTTGAGAGAAGATCAGGAGATTAAAACAGTGCCTGTCTTCTCTCTGCCATCTTGGTCAGAAGTCCTATTGCTGCCATTTTTGATGAATTAGATTAAAATATATTTGATATACTTTTCAAATTTACAGATATCTTAAAGTGTTGTAGAATATTTCCAAAATGATTTAAATGATGGTCTAAAAAAATAATTTTGCTAAATGCCTTCCTAAAATTCTTAGTCAAAGGGAAACACTCACAAACTACCCCCATCAAATTTTTTACTTTGTTTATTTTTTAGATTTTTCCAAGGCAAATGGTTTTAACTGTCTTGCCCAAGGCCATACAGCTAGGTAATTGTTAACTGTCTGAGGCCGGATTTGAACTTAGGTACTCCTGACTCCAGGATCAGTGCTCTATTCACTGTGCCACCTGGCCACCCCCAAAAATTTTTACTTTGAAATAAAATAAAACCCACTATTCTATCATTTAAAAAGAAAATCATTTTGTTCCTTTTTAAAAAAGAAGCCCAATTTTGGACTACTCAAGTCAATTGGTATTTCTCTTTTTCTGCATAGATTTTTGGATTATTAATGGTGTATCAGAATTTATAACTTTCTTTCAACATCCTGGCATATATTTACACTGAGTCTACTTATTTGATCTCACTTATGGCAGTTAGGCAGTCTTTATCATTCATTTCTATTTCATTGAATTCAATTATCTGTTAACCATTTTTGTCCTATGTTTCTTTGTTATCCAACTGTTATTCTCCTTAGTGAAAAAAGACAAACTTAAAAGGAACTAGAGTTGAATAGTTTTGCTAATTATTTAGTATTTATGTTAGATTGACTGGGAAAAAGTATTTTTATGTGTCTGTGTGTGTGTGTGTGTGTGTGTGTGTATGTGTGTTTGTGTGTTTGAACATGATAGTGCCTAAGAATTGGGGCAGCTATATGGCACAGAGTATAAAGCACTGGCCTTGGATTCAGTTTAATGGGAATTTGAATCCAACCTCACACACTTGGTACTCACTAGTGGTGTGACCTTAAACAAGACATGACCCTAATTAACTTGCATCCAGGGCCATCTCCAGTTGTTCTGATTCATATCTGACCAATGGATTAAGATGACTCTGGAGGAAGAAGTGAGACCGGTGATTTAGCACAAGATCCATTCACTCAAATTCAATTCACATGCTTATCATGGCATCACCTCCCTGATGTTATGGTTTTCTTCAAGAATGAAGGACAAAAATCATCTAAATATTCTTTGTCAAGATTCAGTTTCTTCTTTACTTCAGTTTTGCTGACTGTATATTTAAAGGACCAAGCCTCTATTTTTTTTTTATTTAGGCTTGATTAACTATCATTTATAGATATAAGTCATATGTATTGTTCCCAATAAATTTTTCCCATTTATTCTCAAGCCTTACTGGCCACATCCTCCATTGGTGTTCAATTATCACAACAATAATAACTATAATACTATCATATTCTATTATTTACTTTCTATTAGCTTTCTTTATTCTATAACAATATCTTTAACTCTAATAGTATGATTCCTCTTAATTATTTCATTATGATCACTTAGCTTGCCACATTATTGGGTTACTTGATTAATTCAGAAAATTACTATCTAAAAATATTTTTAATATTTTTCATAAGATTCCTGGAATCTTCCAATCAGAGCAACCAGAATAATACAAAAACACAGAACAGAATAGAATCATAATACGCTGCTATTTCATATTATCTCAAGTTGAACAAAAGTTGTAGAATTTACTGGTCATTTCTACTCTTCTCAGAAAAGGGACTTTTGGAGTTTCTTGTCTAATTTCCCTATCATTCCTTGACATTTTTATAATCAAATCAAAATTATTTCCTATCCTTCTCATCTGAACATATTGTTCCTAGGCCTCAGAACATAGTTTATCCATATACTAGTTGAGTGACACTCATCTCCAAATTATTTCAGGCCTAAAAGATTGTATTGACTCAACAGATTATTAATTTTCTCATCAGCAAAATGAGCTAGAGAAGGCAGTGGCAATAATGTCATATTTGCCAAGAAAGCCCCAAATAAAGTCATTAAGAATCAGACACAACTGAAAAAAGAAATATGGGAGTATGGGTATGTAAATATATACATGCATACACAATAAATATATATATATATATGTATACATACATGTGAATGTGTATATATGTGTGTATATTTGATATATATGTATACATATATATACATATTATAAATATATATGTATATATATATATATATATATATATATATATATATATATATACACATTTACTTAATGAAGAGATGTAATTATGAGTTGTTGCCAGGGATGATCAAGACCATCAAAAGAAATGCAGTGTTTCCTTTATCTTAATTCTTTTTTGCTACAACATGTGAAAGATAGAATAAGAGTATGAAATTTTCAGATGTATCCTGAGCTAGTGAGTGGTGGTCAAATTGTCATAAAAAGGGATATGAATCAAATCTGAAATACAACTTTTAACAATGTCACATGCCTGTGAAATCCTAGAAGACCAGGACAGTGAGTCACTGAATTTGAAGTGTAACAAAAAAGGATATGTTAGAATATTTTTAAGTAAGTCATGATCTATTTTAAGAATAGAAATTTCAGTGCTAGGATACCACACAAAACAACCATGTTCATAAACAAGGAAAGACTACCTAGTAAAATAAGAAGAAATTAATGTGATACCGTACTATAGAGTAGTTTCCATTAGGTAGACTTTCTCCAGTGCTGTATTTCTATTGCCACCTTGTCTAATGAGACTAACAAAAAATTACTTGGTTTACTTTTGTCTAATCTCACTTTTTCAGAAACCAAAAGACTGTGTAAAATTTCTAGGTTCTTATTCTTCTATACTAAATTGTGTAAGAAGGTTGACTGGTCTTTCATCCTTTTCAGGAGTACTATCTCACAATAAAAAGGAAAGCTTATGCATACATAAATACTTATAGACAGATTAGATAAATAGAGATATAGTCCTATTAAAAAAAAATATATATATATATATAAATAAGAAAGAAATTTGGATCAATATGTATTGAGGTGTCTAAAAATCTTGAGTACTTCATTATTACTCAGGAAGGTAACTGTGCTTTTTAGTTTCAAATTTCATGTTTAAATATTCCTTTTTTTTAATACAGGACAACTATCAAAAATATGTTGTATTGATAAATTCTTTGGCATTTTCACTAACATTTGTAAACAAATCTAGTTAAAAAAACAGAAACTTTAAAATACATTTTACAAAAAGTTTGGCAGCATTCTTCAAAATTTATTCTCCCACATGGAAGTGTAGTTTTTTCTACCATTTCTTGAATAGTAAAAACACATGATTCCCCTAAGAATATTCATTATTGAGATTATTATATTTTATTCCTTTCAAACTTTTGCCTCATCCTTTTTGAAAGACTGTGAAGCAGCTTATGAGCTTGAACATAATGCAAAGTAAGACAATTAGGGGCAAAAACAGATTAAAGACCCTACAACAGGAGCAGAAGAAAAAGTTGTTACCAAGCACCTCATATGAGTTGCTGATTGCTATAATTGGACACTGACTTTGGCTCTAAGCTTTCTGGCAATTAAAACAAAAAGGAAAACATATTGAGCTACATAGTTTTTATATGCTGTCAAAATAAATCATACAAATTAGTCTACAGAGACAAACTTTCTTTTTGGAACTAAAATACCATAGGATTGTATTATGGAAGTCCCACGCCATCCTTATAAAATCATCTTCCTAAAGCTATTGCTAACATATCATTACCTTTCAACCAAACACTCAATAACTCCTCATTACTTAATAAATAATGTTCCAGTTGATTTTACAGCATATAATTCTTTCTCTGAATTTATTCTAATCTAAATTATCTTCTACTAGTAAAGACATAGCCCATAATTCATTCAAACTGGACAAGATGATGTTTCTTGAGAATTCCCAGGGTTTAACTTTTTCATAAATTTGTTCATAAAGCTGTTTCTAAATCTAACCCCCATATCTAGTAATTTTTTATTTAAAATTAATTAATTTTTATTAGATTTTATGGATAAAAATATCTGATACAATGGATAAAGAAACTTCCTTGAAGGTAGAAAGATAAGGGTTCAAGGTTTACCTTTGATATACTGACTTTTTGATCCAGGGAAATTTTCAAAATTTTCTAAGACAAAGTTTCCCTAAAGGTGACATTCTTTATTGGTAGATTAAATTTCTTTCTTAGAAATCCCTATACATACAAAATTGGAAGTTCAATTTTTTAAAAATATGTATGCACTGTGAATTCAAAGACAAAATGTAAAGCACAGTTCTTTGCGTTTGTGTAGATTATATTCTACTATAGGAGGAGAGGAAAATCAAAATGTCTATGTATTGAAGTCAAAACAAAATAAAAGCAATATTAAAATTTTATCTCTTCTCTTCCATTATAACTGATTGACTTATCTTCCTCAATCTCTATTGCTGCATCAATCTTTATAAAATAAAATTTTAAAAATTATTAATTTTTTTATAAAAGCAAAATTGAGAGGATTAAAAAGACTCCATGAAGGATGTATCACATTAGCTGAGACTTTAAGGCATTCTAAGAAGTTTTAGTGAAGAAAGAACATTCCAACAGGAGGGGAAACATGTACAAAGAAACAAAACTAGAGATAAATTATTGTGCACAAAGTATAAGAAAAATTCAGTAACACTTGAATATGGATTGAGGAATGTGAAATAAATATTTTAAAGGTAGGACTTGTATCATGAGGACTTTCAGATGGGAAACTGAAGATTTTTCTCTTTTTACTTTTAGAGGCAAAGGGAAAGAATTGGGGGATGACATAGTCAGATCTATGCCTTAGGAAGATTATTTTGACTCTAAATAATTTGTTGTTTGAATGAATTAAAGAGGGGAAATAATAGAAGCAGAAAGACCAATTAGGAAGGACGTACAACACTACACATAAGAGTTGATAAAGGTATGAACTAGTGTGGTCATTTCTGATAAATGAGAAAGGAAAGGGGATGTTGTTAAGGTGAATTAAAGAAACCTGGCAACTTATTAGATATAGAGTTTGAGGGAGAGAATGACTGAATATGATGCTAAGATTCAAAGCCTGGGAGACTAGAAAAAAAATAGTGAGACATAACTACAAAAGGCAACAAGTTTAGAGAAAGAAACATTAAGCTTCATTTTCAATTTCTTAAATGTGTGATGTCTATGGAACATTTAGGGAATGTTGATCAACAAGAAATAAAAATACTGGCTACAATTCAAAATAAATTATGGATATATGTATATATTTGGGAGGTATCTGAAAGGAAAAATTAACTGAATTTATCAATTTAAAGGAGTATTTTTAGACAGCAAAGAAATAGAAAAAATTGACAAAAACATAATTCATGTGTGCAACCCCAATTAGATGAAAGCAGAAAAAAATGACACAACAATAATGATTCAGGAGAATAAGTCAATCAGTTATAATGGAATAGAACAGATAAAAATTTCATATAGACCTAAGGAGAAGATAATATCCCAGAAGGAATGGATAAATCAACAATTTCAAAAGTTAGAGGTCAAACTAATGCACTATTGATGGAGTTGTGAACTGATCCAACCTTTCTGGAGAGAAATTTGGATTTATGCCTAAACGGCATTAAAATTCTGCATACCCTTTGATCCAGTAATATCACTACTTGGTCTTTATTCCAAAGAGATCACAAAAAAGGTAAAAAAAAATCAACATGTACAAAAAGTATTCAGAACAGCTCTTTTCAAGTTGACAAAGAATTTGAATTTGAGGGGATGTCCATTAATCAGTGAATGACTGAACAAATTTTGGCATTTGCACATGATGAAACCCTACTGGTCTATAGGAATTCAGGAGGGATAGGACTCCAGAAAAACCTGAAAAGATTTAAATAAATTGTTTTTGTGTGAAATGAGCAGAACCAGAAGAGCATTATGCACATTAGCAGCAACACTGGTGATGTTCACCTATGATGGACTTGCTCATTTCAACAGTACAATAATCAAAGACATTTATAAAAGGCATTATGGAAAATATGATCCATATCCAGAGAAGGACTGTGAAGTTTAAATGCAAACCAATACTTGCTATCATCAATTTTTAAAAGTTATTTTATGTATTATGTCATCTTTCCTCTTTAATTTTTTCTTGCATTAGAATTTGCCACTTCTTTCACAATATGGTTAATATGGATTTATGTTTACCATAGTTACACATATAGAGCCTATCATAGATTGCTTTCTACCAAGGGGGGAAGGGAAGGGAGGGAAAGAAAAAATGTATATCTAAAAACCTTGCAAAAAAAAGATTGATGTAAACTGCCATTGAATGTAGTTGGAAAAGGAATAAATAAAAAAAAGTTGAAGGTCAAGAAGAGTAAAGTCTAAGAAAGGACATTGGATTTAGCAATTAAGAGACCAGTAATAGTTAAGAAGACATTTTCAGTTGAATGGTATAATCATATGCCTAGGTGAGTAGGAGGAAAAGAAGTGAAAATAATCAATACAATAAGCATTTTTTCTAGAATCTTGTCTGTGAAAGTTAGGAGATAGAAAAATAGTTTGAGAGGTTGCCAGTGTAGATTGAAAGGATTTTGTTATTGTTCATTTCTCTGTGGGTTTATTATTGTTTGTTTTATCAAAAGAATAGTGAGGCAAGTATGTGGTTCTTTCAGGAGACAATAAAATAAGGAGAAAATTCAGATTAAATTTGAGGAAGAGGATTATACCTTTTCTTGGCACATAGTAGGTACTTGATTTATACCAACTGATTGGAAATCAATTAAGGTTCAATGATGGATTTTTTACTTTTTAAAAAAATATATTTATTTTTATTCATCCATTTGTACACACATATTTCCAAGTTAAAAAATTTCCCTCAACCCTCCCATCCTATCCCCTTTCCCTCAGTAAGGAATAGTCAGCTTAGCATTTTACATACATATTTTGTTGAACCTAAATACAAACTAGTAATTTTTGACATGAGGAATTAGAATTAAGGGAAAGAGATACCTAAGAGATAATTTTATACAGTATTCATCAGATTTGGCAGGATTTATTTTTTTTCTCTGTGTTTTGTTTTGTTTTGGTTTTATTTCTCTGGTTGGGAATAATATAGTCCATAACCAGTCAAATACAATTGTCCTAGCTCTATGTGCTGCAAGAGGAACTGCCTCCATAAAGTTTGCTTATCTCATAATGTGTTGATGTGTACATTATTCTATTACCTCCACCCCTTTTGCTCAACATCACATCCCATAAGCCATTCCATACTTCCCTAGAGTCTGACCATTTATGGTTTCTTATAGAACAATAATATTCCATAGTATTCATGTATCAGAATTTACTCCTTTATAAAGCAAAACTATCTAACCTAACTTGCATATAGGTGGAAGATCAGGTAGCAGCCATTTCATCAGAGCAAATAACTTTGGGTGAACTGCTGAAATCAGTGACAAATGAATATCCATCTCAGAGATGTTAATCTAAAGCAACCCTAATTTATGTAGGGTGATTGTCTGAATTAAGGGAATCTCGAAAGAAAAGTGAATATGGATAAGAATATGGAATTAAGTGAATATGGAAAAATGGATGTGAAAGTAGTTAGAGAGCAAGACTTCTTTTTTCTTTGTGTCAAATAAACTGCTCTTTAAGCATTTGTTGAATGAATCTTTTCAATTATAGTTTTGCAAGAGATACAGAAATTCCATAGGATGGATTTTTAAAAGACCTATAAAGGTTGAGGGCATTACATAGAACCATTCCTCATTTAAAACCATGTATGCATATTTATGGTTTTCAATCACAGAAAGGACTAGAGTTCTTAAGCCTGTAGAATGGATTAAAATATGTTATATGGATTCAAATCCTACCTAAACACTTTTTGAGTAAGTCTTTTTCTGGGTCTGTTTACTCATCTACAAAACAAAATTCCTGGATCCATGACCCCTAAGATTCTTTCTACAAGAAATCTATCCTATGATTCCTTCACAGACAAAATATAGCAAAGTCATGCGTAATTATTTTTGCTATTACATGAAGTATTCTTCCATTACCTCCCTTGTGATATGGTTAGGTCAGGGAAAACTAGTGTTCAAAATGGGAGGAATATCACCTTTGTGGAGAAGAAAGTGGACAACCATTACTTTATCTTTGCCAAGAAAATACCAAATGGAGTCATAAAGAAATGAATGATCCAAAAATAACTCAACAACAATAATATCTTTGTGAGGAAGGTGAAATTTGAAGGGCATAGAAAGACTCCAGGAACTGATATAATCCACTATGTCACTGGATATCCTCAACAAAGATAACAGGTATGACTGCTATAACTATGATAATTATAGATCCCTTCCTTTTAAGTTTTCCCCCAATCAGAGACAATAAGACTCTGCCCCTTGCTAAAAGAAAATGTTCATATCCTTGTTTATTTTGAACAGGATACAGAACAGATTCACCTAATAGATCTACCAATTTGTCCACAAAAGTATTAAAATGAATGGGAAAAACAGATCTGGTATGGTTGGATGGCATATAAGATTGGCATTGTATCTGACATGACACTGTACCTGACAGTTCTAATTTTAGCAGCAGGATTTTGATGCAGTCTCCAAAGATGCATTAATAGCCTAAGATCTATTTCCAGGCTGTGTAGTTTGGCCCATAGACAGTCATTGTCTATTAAATCAAGGGCTAATGATAGATCAATGAACTCTGCAAAGAGTTATTTTTAACCATTTTCTCAATGACATTGAAGAGAGGATAACATTTGTCTGTAGTAGAATAACTACTCCTAAATCCTTTTTGCTACTTGTAGCAGATTTAGGATCAATAGAAAGAAAACTTTCTTAAATTCAGAGCTTTTCCAAAATGAAACTGGCACCTGATGGAAATATTGAGTGCTAAGAGAATGATGTCAAAGGAGAGGCTATAGGACAATAGATAGCATTTCTATGTGATCTAAGATGTCGAAGGAACTCTTAGGTACATTGAAATTCCAAGAATTTTTGCTTATTTTGAAAAACCTAATTCTGTAATTTGTTGAAGAGATAGTTGACACAGGTATGCTCAACAAATATATCATTTCCTTTTAAAAGATGGGGTGAAAACTTTAGGGTACATCCTGAGAGCACTGTAGCAGATTTCTGATCCAGATATGGAATTCTAATCCAAATAAATCATCTATCCATAATAGTGATGCATTTGTTCAGTATGCATGCATTAAACAACCACAAAATATTTTGTTTTTAAATTTTCATAAAATGTGTCTAAAACATTCTTCTTGTAAATACCATGTAGTTCACAAACTGATTCTCATTTATTTACTAAAATTAATATAGATAACCTTCCAGTGACTGTATTGATGCTGTATTTCTTGGTAGTTGGGGGGGGGAGTGTTTGTGTGTCTGTGTGTGTGTGTGTATCTGTGAGGTGGAATTTGGGTGTGGTAAATCTCTAAAAACTACTAAAAGGCATCTTAGATGGACCATAGAGTTTATTTGTCCAAGGTAACTTTGGTAGAAATTAGCAGAATCAAAAATAAAATCCAGTTACTCTAAGGTCCAAGTATTATTCCTCTTATTTTGTCTATCTCCTGTTAAAATTTTGAAGAATAACCAGAAGAACAAAGACCTCAAGTGAGAATGAAATTGGGTCAGTTTTGTGCTTGCAAAGTATGACACGATGACATCTGAGTCACTCTTGATTGAAGTTTCATTATCTGCAAAATGAGTGATTTGGAACAGATGGCATTTCAGGTACAATCTATTCAATCTATATTTTAATATAGAGGTCCCTGGGTTAAGTTCCAGAATTTGGACAAAATACTTATAGTGACTGTGTGTGTGTGTGTGTGTGTGTGTGTGTGTGTCTGTTTCTGTGTCTGTGTGTGTATTTGTGTGAATGTGTGTGCTCAATGGACAATGGAATAGAATGAGAAAATTTCATGAAATATGTTATTAGTAAGTTTCATAAGAAAATTGGTGGGTTCTTGTCGATACATTTTGAAAACTACAGGATGCTATGTGCTTGAGTCTATTATTTCATGTGATGTCTTTTTATTATTTTTAAAAATGCTCAGTACAACTCAGAAATCTCCCATCAACAGCTTAAAGAAATGATTTCATTAATACAGACATACTTTCACAGAGGTTGAAAATATTTAAGAAATGCTTACATTGATATAGAAACACAGTTATTTAGATAAAGAAAAAGAAACTTAATTTGACTCAGAGAAAAGGGTTCTGAGATTTTAATTGAATATCAGGCATCAGATATTTGCTATATGATCAAGAAAAATCAGTCTATCTTTCACACATTTAAAATGGAGATAATAATTGCACCTTCTTTCTACAGTTTCTGTGTCAATGAAATAAGATAGCATTTGTAAAGTGTCTGTAATCATTAAAGCTTTATACAAATGCTAGCTGTTATAATTTATTAGATATTACTAATACTTTAAAAGTTAGCATGAATAAGAATTGAATCAAGTTCTTCAGATCTATGTTAAAATCAAACTATCATGTGATTATATGAATTTCAATTTAACTCCCCTTCCATTTTTCATTCCAAGTTACTTTATGGAAACTCAACATGAACCTCCAAATTTATAATTAAAATCAGAATTACTGAATTTTTCCTATGTGAAGTATTCTCAGTCATTGACTTTACAAACCTGTAGAAAAGTGGATTCAATGTTATGCTCAAAGTCAGAAAGAGCAAAGTTTGAATTAAACATCATGCATTTACTAACACTGTGGGCAAGTCATTTGACTTCATTCAACCTTGGTTCCTTAAACTATAAAGTTACACATAAATTGTATCTAATTCACATTGTTTTTGGAAGATCAAGTGATATAATATCTTTAAAGCATTTTGCAAACCTTAAAATGTTATATAAATGGGTGCTGCAGTTATTATTAGTACTTGGAATAGTTTGTTTCAGTTTCAATGATAAGAGATTATGCAAATTGAGTTATCTTTAGATTTCTTACAGAAAAAAATCTTGGCATCCTCTTTGGAGACCCTGTCTAAGTCCCCTAGAATTTTTATATCAGATAATGGTGATTTTTAGAATTACATTATCAGATAATCTAACTTATTCAAATTTCTGAGGCATTGATTTGTAAATCAATAAGCAATAGATATATACTTTCATATGGACTTGTATTGCTTTTTTGTTTGTTTATTTGCTTTTGTTTTTGCTTCATTTTCCTACATGATCACAAATTTAGAGGAAAAAAAGGATGTTGCAGACTATAGAATACAAATCCCTATTGCCTGCAAAAGCTCTGGTGTGGATTTGGACATGAATTTCCAAGGGTCAGGTTGGGTAGACAAACATATCCAAACACAAAAGGTTGGGAAGTGAAAATCTACCAACTTTATTTTTCGCAACTCAGACTTTTTATCTCAAAAACTTATCTCAGGAATGAGTGGTTAAAGGATGCCTAGTTTTACAATTTCCTGGGTAAATTTACAATATTTGTTCTTAGAAATTTGTATTCTTCTCTATCAAAGAAACCTTTTACAACTACCTCTGGAGCCACAGATTATGCTAGGTCAGGGTTCACTGGCGAGCCAACAGATCTATACAATGAGCAATAATCCACACATATCTTTGATGTAAAAAAGTCACCAAGTATATGTGAATATCACTCCCTGGGGCTGGCACTCTACAAATGCCCTCATTTAAAAAATAAGCAAATTTATGCCCAGTGATTTATCCAAGGTCACATAAGACCCACATATAGAAATCATTTGAGATAGCATAGTCAAATGCCAGATCCAATACTTTCTCCACTGCACTGACATATTCATTTAGAAACTGCAGAATTATAGATTCAGTAACATCATTGGAGAAGAGTTCTGATCACTGTATACAAATGAATCTTATGTTCTCAAAAAAAGAAATGGAAGTCTGAAATTCTGCTATACTTACAAGGAAGGTATTTGTGTATATGTGTATGTGTGTGTGTGTGTGTATATGTGTGATGTGTGTATATGTATGTGTATATATATACATATGCATATGTGTGTGTGTGTGTGAGAGAGAGAGAGAGAGAGAGAGAGAGAGAATAACTTAAATGAGGAATTGTCAGCTTCTCCCAGTCTTTTCTTTTAGTGCCAGTCTTTTAGCTAATGAATCAATTGTATCTAAATTGACAGGACAGCTAGATGGCATAAAGGAAAGGGTACCATAGCTAAAGTTAGGAAGACTTTTATTTCGAATTGATATCTTGATTCAGACACTTACATGACCCTGTATTCTCTTATCTGTGTCCTCAACTGTAAAATGATCTGGAGAAGGAAATGGCAAACCAGTCCATGATTTTTGTCAAGATAACCCTAAGGGGAGGGGGAGCCAAGATGGTGGCATGAAGGCAACATTTCACAGGAATTCCTTCCCCCAAAACTCCAAAAGCCAACAAATTATGACTCTAGACAAAATTTAAAGGGGCAGAACCCACAAAAACACTGAGTGATACATTTTCCCAGTCCAGGAAAACTTAGAAGTTCCATGGGAAAGATGTGTTACACCAGGACCAGGGGTTGGAAAAAAGCCAGTTACAGCACAGCCCAACCTAGCCTAGCCCAGAGATCACAGCAATAGATTGAATGAGTGGTAAGAGAAATCTGCTACACCAGAATGAGTGTGGAGTGAGGAGCACCAACCACAGAATCTGCAGCAAAAATCTGGAGAAAGCAGCCTGCACCCACAGAGACAGTAAGGGGGTCAGGGAAGCTTGTGGAAATTTCTCTGCTCTCTTCTCTCCCTCAGACTGTTTGTCAACACTCAGATCCAGGTTGTGTTTAGACTTCCATACTAAGTAGCCAAGCTAGATCCCTCCATAAAGCTCCAGGGCAGAGGGAAGTGAGGTGGTCATCTACATATCAAAGCACAGCCCAGAGCATAAGACCTTTGAGGAATAAAGGTCCTAGTGGAGTGTCCCTCCAAAAAATCCAAAGCCTTGGCAGTACTGTCTTCGCCTGAGGAAATGAGTAAACAACAGAAAAAGAAGACTCTGACCACAGAGAATTACTTTAGACCCATGGAAGATCAAAATGCACACTCAGATGAGAATGAAATCAAAGATTTTGTATCCAAAAACTCCAAGAGAAACAGAAAATGGGCACAGACTTATGGATGAGCTCACAAAAAGAGTTGGAAAAGCAATTAAGGGTGCCAGAGGAAAAAGTGGGAAGAGAAATGAGAGGGATGCAGAAAAATCATGAAAACCAAATCAACAGCTTGGTGAAAAATATACAAATAATACTAAAGAAAGTAATATGTTAAAATCCAGTCTAGGTCAAATGGAAAAAGCAAAACAAAAGGCAAATAAAGAGAAGATTCTCTTAAAAAACAGAATTGGCCAGCTGAAAAAGGAGATTAAAAAGCTGTCTGTAGAAAAATGACTCCTCCAAATGCAGAATGAAACTAAAGGAAGCTGATGACTTTGCAAGAAATCAGAAAGAAATAAAAATCTTCCAAAAAACACAAAATTAGAAGAAAATGTGAAATATTTCTTTGGGAAAACAACCAACCTAGAAAATAGATCCACAAAAAATAATTTAATAATGATTTGGCTATCTGAAAACCACAATCAGGAAAAAAAAACATAGACTTCCCTTTTCAAGAAATAATACATCAAAATTTCACTGAGATCCTAGAAGCAGAGGGTAAAATAGAAATTGAGAGAATTCACTGGTCACCTCCTGAAAGAGCTCCCAAAAGAAAAACATCCAGGAACATTATATCCAAATTCCCAAACTCCCAAATCAAAAAAAAAGTTGCCAGAAACAAACATTTCAACTACCAAGGCTAGCCAGGATTACACAGGATGTGGCAGCATCTTTATTTAGGGCTTGTATGGATTGTAATATGATATTCCAGAATGCAAAAGATCTTGGTTTACAAGCGAGAATCAACTACCCAGCAAAACTGGACATCCTCTTTCAGGGGAAAAGTTGGACTTTCAATGAAACAGGGGACTTTCAGACTTTCCTATTGAAACAACCAGAGCTGAATAGAAAGTTTGATTTCCAAGTACAGGACTCTAGTGAACCATAGAGGGTTTAGAAGAGAAGGACTAACTATGAACAACTTAATGATACTGAACTGTTTGTATTCCTGAATGGGAAGAAAATATTGATAATACATGTGAACTTTCTCATTTATAAAAGCTGTTAAAAGGAACATATATAGACAGGATAGGATGGAGTAGAATATAATAGTATGATGTGGTAAAGGGATGGAGTCATGGGTGATGGGGGAAAGTACTGAGAAGTAAAAGGAGATGAAGAAGAAGAAGCTAAGAAATTTCACATGAGTCAAGAAAAAGCTTTTTTCAATGGAGTGGGAAGCAGGTAGGCAAGGGGGAATGAGTGAGCCTTCATTCTCATAAAAAATTTCCTTTCAACAAAAGAAATAACATATACACTTAATAGGGTGAGGAAATCTATCTTAGAGAAAAATGAGAAGAAAGGGATGGGATAAGGGGAATGGGGAGGAGGGAAGGGGGGAATAGGTGATAGAAGAGAGGGAAGGTTGAAGGAATGGGTAGTCAGATACAACAGACTTTTGGACAGGGGCAGAATGAAAGGAGAGAAAATAGAATAAATGATAGTGGGGTGGACTAGAGTGTAGGAAAAGCAAGCAATAGCAACTGTGGGAAAAATATTGAATTTATGGATTTATGATAAAGAAGGCAACTCATCCCAGAGACAGAGTCATTGGAATCTGATCACAGACTAAAGTATGTTTTTTTTTGCTCTCTATTCATGAAGTTTCTCCTCCTCTTTGGAGGGAAGGGGGTTATGTTTACTCTTATAACACATTAAATTTCAAACTATATATAGCATGGAAGCAATGTAAACACTATCAGACAGCCTTCTTGGGGTGGGGGAAAAATTGTAAAATTCAAAACCTTACAAAAAATGATAGGTAGATACTACTATTGCATATAATTGGAAACAAGGAAAACCCTAAATGGAGTCATAAGAAGTCAGAAGTCATATATTAATGGAAATGATAACACATACAAACACACACACACACATACAAACACAAGTGCTAGTATTTACCTAAACCAGAAATCTGAGTACTATTTTTTATTTTTTTCAAGCACATTATTATTTATTTATTTATTTCATAAGATTATAATAATTTTGCTGTAAGAATAAACATAAACCTCCATTCCCACCCCAAGAAGGTGAGAAACTTCAAGAATGGTGAGAGAGAAAAAACAATTACTCCAGTTTGTGTCCAGATTCCAATGGTTCTGCCTCTGGGCTGAATTGCCTTCTTCATCATAAATCCACCAGAGAAGCTGCTTCAATATTTTTCCCACAGTTGCTATTACCAGCTATATTTCCCTCCACTCTATTCCTCCCTACTCTCATTTATTCTATCCTCTCTCTCCTTTCATCCTGTTCCAGCCAAAAACTGTGTTGTATCTGAGTACCCTTCCCACAGTCTTCTCTCTCTTCTATCACTTATTCTCCCCTCCCCTCCTCCCAATTCTATTTTATCCCATCCTTTTCTTCTCATTTTTTCTCTAGGGTAAGATAGATTTCTAGAGCCTATTAACTTATTTCCTCTCTGAGACTTTTCTGATTAGAATGAAGGCTCACTCAATTCCCCTTCACCTTCCCTAATTCCACTCCATTGAAAAAGCTTTTTCTTGACTCTTATGTGAAATATCTTAGCTCCTTCTTCCTCTCTTTTCTCTTCTTCCAAGTACTTTCCTTTATTTCCCAATGACTCCATTTTTATACTATACTTATCATTATAGTCAGCTCTTTCCTATGTCCTGTCTATATATGCTCCTTCTAACAGCTCTTATAAATGAGAAAGTTAATATGAGGTATCAGTACCTTTTTCCCCATGCAAGAATACAAACAGTTCAATAACATTAAGCTGCTCATAGTCCTTCTCTTCTACCCATCTGTGGTTCACCAGAGTCCTGCACTTGAAGATTAAACTTTCTGTTCAATTCTGGTTGTTTCAATAGGAAAAGTTTGAAAGTCCCCTGTTTCATTGAAAATCTATTTTTCCCCTGAAAGACAATGTTCAGTTTTGCTGGGTAGTTGATTCTCAGTTATAAACCAACATTTTTGCCTTTTGGAATATCACATTCTAAGTCCTACAAGCCCTTAATGTAGACACTGCCAGATCCTGTTTGTTCCTGACTACAGAGCCACGGTAGTTGAATTGTTTGTTTCAGGCAGCTTTTAATATTTTCTCTTTGACTTTGGAGTTTTGCAATTTGGCTGTAATATTCCTGGAAGTTTTCTTTTGGGATCTCTTTCAGGAGGTCACTGGTGAATTCCCTCAATTTCTACTTTACCCTCTGCTTCTAGGATCTCAGGGCAATTTTTCTGTGTTATTTCTTGAAAAAAAATGAAGTCTAAGCTCTTTTCCTGGTTATGACTTTCAGGTAGTTCAAAAAATTTTAAATTATTTCTTCTGAATCTGTTTTTGAGGTCAGTTGTTTTTCCAATGAGATATTTCACATTTTCTTCTAATTTTTGGCTGTTTTGGAAGAGTTTTATTTCTTCCTGATTTCTTGCAAAGTCATCAGCTTCCTTTAGTTTCATTCTGCATTTGGAGGAGTCATTTTCTTCAGGCAACTTTTTAATCCCCTTTTCCAGCTGGTCAATTCTGCTTCTTAAGTTATTATTCTCTTCATTTGCCTTTTGTTTTGCTTTTTTCCTTTTGGAATAAACTAGTTTTCAACATATTATTTTCTTCAGTATTTTTTTGTATTTCTTTCCCCAAGCTGTTGATTTGGTTTTCATGATATTTCTGCATCACTCTCATTTCTCCTGCTATTTTTTCCTCTACTTCTCTTAATTGTTTTTCAATGTCTTTTTTGAGCTCATCAATTGTCTGAGCCCATTTTCTATTTCTCTTGGAATTTTTGGATACAAAATCTTTTATTTTTGTCATCATCTGTGTATGCGTTTTCGTCTTCCATGGGACCAAAGTAATTTTCTATGGCCAGATTCTTCTTTTACTGTTGTTTGCTCATTGCCTCAGTCCAGGACTAATTTACAGCACTTCCAAGGTTTGGGGGTTTTTTGAGGGGGCACTCCACTGGGACCATTATTCCTCCAAGGTCTTATGCACTCTTGCCTGTGCTTTGATATGTAGATGAACACAGGTGCTCCCCTCTTCCCTGAATCTATGAGCGGGGTCCCTGTTATCTTAATATAGAAGGCCAAACTGCAACCTGGATCTCAGTGTCTCAGTGTGGGCCAACAGCAGTCCTGCCCAAGGGAGAGCAGAGAGCTTTCTGCAGTCTCCCTGCCCCCCTTATTGTCTGTAGGCTGCACTTTGGAGGTGCAGATTGGTTTCCCCATTCCTGCTGCAGGTTCTCATGACAGGACTGCTCTGAGGCTGGTGTTCCTTACTCCACACTGATTCTAGTGCAGCAGAGTTCTCTCACCACCCCTTCAAGCTGTTCCCAGTAAGGCTGGACTGGGCTGGACTAGACTGCATTGTGCTGCACTGCAGCTGGGTCCTTCTTCTAACCCGGGTCCCAGTGAAACACACCTTTCCCACAGAACATCTAAGTTAACTTGGACTGGGAAATTGTATCACTCCGTCTTTCTGGGGGGTTCTAGCAATCTAAATTTTGGCTATAGTCATAAATTGACAGCTTTTGGAGTTCTTTGCAGGGAAGGAGTTTCTTGGAAATACTGCCTTCAGGTTGCCATCTTGGTTCCACCCCCCCCAGTTCTCCTTTTAATATGGATTGCAAATTATAAATTTAATATGGGTTACAAATCTTAATATGGGTTAAAAATGTCACCATTTTAAAAAATACATTGTGTTCTCAATGTGTGAGTACTTCTGCATGTCTTCTTAATCTTTATAATACTATTAAATATTCTTCAATAAATATTATACCATTCTACCTCACATGCCATAGTCCATCTTTTGTTTCTTTTAATATCTTGGAAGTATTATTCAGTCTATCCTCACATTCTTTATATAGAACATAGCTTTCTATAAAGCTACTTATGTAGTAGTCATTACTGTTATTATCTAACAATGTTCTTACTATCACAAAAATTTTTAGTAGCCCTCATTTCACCAGCAATACTACTTCTTAACTATTATTCACAATTGTTTGGTATCTGTTAAAAGATGCCTAGAGCTATTTTTATACTTGTGATGTGGAAAGGCATGGTAATTGGTATTCAAATGGGGGAATGGTGGAGAGTGCTCCCAGACTCTTATTTTCTTGATGATATCATAATTGATACCTCCCTTTCCTAGCTTCTGCCAATACAGGAAAATTCCTCATTCATCAAAATTGAGGGGGCAGCATTCAGTCATAGATACAGGATCATTCTGATTCATTTCTGTGTGGTTCCTTAGGAAGGAGATGGATCTGTCTACCACTTGAGCATCAATCCACTATTTCTTATGAAATTACTTCTTGCTGGCAAAGTTTTCAAGACAAATTGTCTTTATTACCATTAGAGGTAGAATTGAGGAGAGAAATCTCTGAATATATGATTGAATTTGAGCAGAAATATAAAGCATGATTTCTGGAGCCTTGGGGTTGACATTATCTCCTTCTTCTTTCTTATCTATGTGCTGCCAAAAGAATAAGGGTCTTCTTGTCTTTCCCTCTTGCCTCTCTGGATAGTTCTATTTTCTCTCTCTCCTTTGTTCATTATTTACAAGAGAACAGCCACTGAGTTGTTCCATCCTTCTAGATAACTAAAAGAGAGTATCATGGGTTTTAATGTAGTGTATGTCCCCTCTAGTCCATTAGGGGTGAAAATGAAAATCACTTAAGGCCATCTTACTTCTGTGACACAATCTAGTAATTAAGTACCCAAGATCAAAAATGGACAAAGGTGAGGTATTTTTTCCTAGAGTCAATAATATTGTTGTAGTGGGTTTTAAGAGACTGTATCCCTGAGGAAAAAAGATCTCTGAAAGATATTCGTAGCTTTACTTGTATGTGCTACTATGTATTTAGAATAAATATTTACAAGAATAAATAAAAATCAAGTATAAGGTCTTACAGTATAAGATAAAGAGGGATTGGACAGCTGGATGGTACAAAGAATAGAGCACTGGGCCTGGAGTCAGGAGGACTGAAATTCAAATCCAGCCACAGACACTTAATAATTGCCTAGCTGTGTGACCTTGGGCAAGTCACTTAACCTCTTGCCTTAAATAAATAATTTTTTTTTAAAAAAGAAAGAAAGTTGAAGAGGGATCTGTTAGCGGTACATTGGCAAAAATATCATTTGAGTAGCATTTAAAATGAGTCTTGATTAAAGGGAGGGAAGTAGAAGTAAAGGGGGACCAGGATATTCCAAGTATTGTCAATACCAAGTCATGAAAAGGGGAAATAATGTGCCATGTATAAGAAAAATAAGAATGGCCAGCTTGACTAGAAAAGAAGAATGCTTTGAGGGAGCAATGCAAAATTAAGCTGAAAAGATGGGTAAAGGTTAAGCTATTAAAGCTTTAAGATGCCAAACAGAAACAATATTATACTCTAGAACCAATAAAGAAACCACTGAAATTTAGTGAAGGGATAGTATAGTATCAAACTGTCTCAAACTAGAACATCTCCTGGTCAGGTCCATCTTCTTCTCTCCATTGGAGTGACTTAGGTTGACCCTCCCCAGACTGTTCTTGGCTTCCAAAGATTAGTTTGACCTACTTGACTTAAAAACTTTCATTTTCCTTTCTAGAGTAACCAATGGAAATATTACATGATACTTAACTGTTTCATGATAGAAAAAAAGAAAACAGAGATATTGCTGAATTCCTTATTTACCTGAGAATCAGATAATGTTCTATGAGATGTCAGAGTGATAAAGACCTATTTAAATAGACTTTGTACCTTTTGGATTTACTTTTAGTTTAGCTCAAGAACTAGAACTCAAAAGTTAGAATGGTGAAAAAACTCCAGTTTCTTCAGCAAAGTTAAGTAGGTCACATTGTACCTACAGAGAAGTATATTTTATGGTGGACATTTTAACAACATCATAATATCTATCTATGTCAAGGGACTTAACTGTAGTACTTAGAGTTCAGCAGAAAAGGGGAATTAATTTCCAACTGCAATTGCATTTGAGTCAGGTAAACTAGCATAAGGGAGGAAAAGGAACAGGTCAAGAATGATTAGGATCTGTTGCATTACAGAATTCTTTAGCTATTTGCCACCTACTTCTGGTGAAGACTTTATCTTTCTCACTGATATAATTATAACAATATGTTAAATTTCAAGGTGAGTAAAAAAGTATAAAGACTGAAAAAATTGATTTAAAAATAATTGAAACCTACAAGTGTTAAAATAAAGATTGAATGGGAAAATAATACATAGGTAGAGCTAAATGATGAAATATTTGTTTTCAATATTTGTGATATTGTTTTCCTGTTTAAATTCTTATTGTAGACATTAGGTACATATTGCCTCCATAGGATTTTTTTTTTTATTTAATGTATTAA
Source organism: Macrotis lagotis (assembly GCF_037893015.1). Classification (NCBI taxonomy): domain Eukaryota; kingdom Metazoa; phylum Chordata; class Mammalia; order Peramelemorphia; family Peramelidae; genus Macrotis; species Macrotis lagotis. The sequence continues at coordinate 53,824,182 of NC_133662.1, forward strand.
AAAGGAAATTTTGGATAATGGATAAAAGAAAACATGGGTTTATCCACATAACTCTCCCACTTACTCATATCAGTTACATGATCTTGGACAAGTCATAACTCATTTTTTCAAAGAAAATCTCTAAGAATATAAATTATAGAATAGATGTTTATCGGCATGAGGAGGTTTCTTCTATGGGAATTCCATATGCACATAATTTATAGGTCTTAATGCCAGTAGTAATGATTAACAATATTTATATAGCACGTCAGCATTTTCACAGTACTTTACAAATAGTGTATTATTTGATACAACTCTCAAAGATAGGCATTATTCCTATTTTACATAAAAGAAACATGATAGGCAGTTGTCTAATGATTTAGCTAGGAGTAAGTGAATATTTGAGTCCGAATTTGAACTTAAGTCTTACTGACTGCAGAACCATTGATCTAACCACCAGACAACATAAATGTTTAGAACAATAACAGGAGTTGTTTGTTAATTTTAATTCTATTAAAAGAATATATCAGTTGCTTGAAAGAAAATGATATTTCAAAAATTACCACAATAATCTGAATATTATTTTAATCTAATATTTTTCTCACCAATTTTTATTTGCAGATTTTAAAGAATGGATGGAAATATTGTCTCTCTAACATATTGAAAATTCCCTCAAATATACTAGGAAATTCTCATATAAAGGAAGTAACAATTCCTTTCGAATTTAGAGACTCAGTATACAGTAGTTCTCTTTGTATTGTTGTATTGTTTTGATAATTTCATCTTTTTCATTCCTTCAAAAGTACCTCAATCTGATCTCACTCACCCTTATTTTTTGTGATGCAGAATTTTATAGCAGAAACCAGGAAATATGGGTCTTGTAAGCAATATCTAACCAAGAGGATACCTTGAATTTCAGACTTCTGGAAAGTGACCGTAGGTGTGCCTCTACTTTTAAAATTTCGGTAAGTTCAAGTTGAGTCTAAGAAATACAAAGGTGTTGGTTAGCATCTCAATATAGATGGCATGAATCACTGAATATCCATATAACTGTAAAGAAACAGTTGAAAAGCTGTTTTTTTATTGCTCTTGAAAGAAAACTTTAACAATTTTTCTCTTCTTTTAGAAGTTGGATATTTTTTCCCTTTTAAAAAAGTCTTGCTTCATTAGCTGTTGGAACTGAGATTAAAGTGATTTCATCTAGGTCTAAATTTATTGTTATGAATGATTTTGAAGATTGATGAATTTGTATATATCGACTCTGGATGCATCTTTATTTTAAAAACAATGAATATTTAAATGTATAATAATTAGAAGAATGGTAGATCCTATTGAAAGGAATTTTTTAAATTTATCAATATCTAAAATGATTATTAGATTCCTTAATTTAATCAGCAAACCAAAATGTTTCTTTTGAAGAATAAGCAATATGGAATTTCATGGAAAATAATATTTCCCTCTATACTAGATGAAAATTCAGAATTTGAAAAGTTATGTTTTAAGGATGTAGGAATAAAGACACAGGACAGAAATTTATTTTAGGGTGGAAAAGAAACTGAAACTAAGAAAACTATGAACTAGAGTAGATGCATTTATATGTCAGTATTTGATGTAGTTCAAAAACTTGAATATTAAGAAGACCAGAATTTGAGAATAATTAAAACCATTGAAGTCTTGCAATATAAAATATATTTAGTAACTATCTGTAATGTTCAGTAAATAGGAAAAAGGGATATAAAGATGCATAGCACATAGTCCCTAATTTCAAAGGGTTTGCAGTCTCATAATATAAGAAATATAAGCACATAGCTGTAATTGAAGTCAAAAAAATAGTACCAAAAAATTAGTATAAGCATACTATCACCATAAGCAGGTGATCACTTAATCAATGTCATTATGATATGAATGAATTATTAGTCCCTTAAAATATTGTGGACTGGATGTTTCTGTTTCTTACAATACTGTTAATGGCACCAAGATCATGAGTTTAAATCCCTATGAAGCAATTAGTTTTGCAGAGTAAAATTATCCTATCACAACAAATGACACCCTCTATACCATTAAACCTTGTCAAGGAACTCACAAATCCATGTCCACAGGGAGCAACAATAGAATAGGCCCTTGTTCTAATTGAAAGGTCCCATTAAAAACATATCCCAATCATGGCAGATTAATAATATTATCTTGATTTAGGAAGTAGAGATTATATGAAAATGAGAGAACTAAGGAACATTTTGTGGTCAACTCTATGAATTCTGACTAAAATAGGCATAAAACCAACGTACATCAAGGATAAAAGGTCAACATTAGACTCAGGAAAATCTAAGTTCAAGTGTAGCTTCTGATATATATTGACTTTGTGACTATGGACAGATCATTCAACTCTCCATATCTGAAGCATTTCTCTAAGAGTAGAAGTTATAGAGAAATTATTGATAGCTATTAATGGAAATAATCTCTATACCAATATATCTCTACATAGATGGAACAAAATGGAAGGAAGGGAGAGGAATATACAGGTGAGAAGAGGGCAAAACACGGATGCAGGCTTGAAATAGAAGGGGAAATGAAGGGGGAGGTAATATTGAAAAAATAAGAAAAGAATCTTTAAGAGAAAGTTTTTGCATAAGTCTTGTAAACGTTGTTGAGGATAATTTTGAACTCTCTGTCACAGAGAATTACTACATCAATTTACAGGAGTTAGTTTAGCTGCAGAATACTTTATTCACTCCAATTTTATGTATTAAGTTTTACCCCAAACTAAAAATATTCTTATTTAATACATACCACAATACTTTTTCCTTAATTTACTATATGCAATGACTATATTAACTTATCATATGCTCTATTTGCAGATAGTGACAAAATGCTTTTAGAAGGAAGATGTTGGATGTTGTAAATTTCTACAAACTTTAGTCAACTTTTTAAAATATGATTTTATGTACAATGTATTTTAGGTGATTTTCTGGTTCAATTTAATTAGCCTACAAATAAAATTATCAGATTGAAAACTTCAGAATAATTTATGCTTTTGCTACCATATGACATGTTCCAATTTAGAAGACTAGTCAAATGACAGATGGGAAAGCAAGATGAATAATAGGAGAGTTGATATTAGAAAAATAAGTATACTTCAGAGAAACATTAGAAATAATCAACAAACAGAATGACACGCAAACAATGCACTCCAGTGCATATTCTCAGTCAGATATACATCATTCTAGTTGTACACATCACACAGAATCATCTTTCAAATTTTATAGCAGTGATATAAATACCATTATGCAATATGCACATTATGTAATATATATCTATATCTATATATATGTATATATATATATACATATATATATATATATATATATAATTTTTGAAGCAACCATGGGCAGACTGTGAGTTGCAGTGTATGGTAGGTTTGTGGGAGGAAGAGAAGGAAAAATATGCACAATGAATGGAAAGAAGAAAAGTGCCTAGAAGTTAATGATAGAATAGATAGTGAAGTACAAAGCACAATATAATTTTTTTTTTATGTTGTGTGGAAGTGGTTTACTTTTATATTCCATCTATCCATCTGCCCAGAATATTCATCAAACTGCCACTGATGACTTGCTCTCCAAAACTGGACCACCAACCTCTATAGCTACACTGAACTTTAGGCCTCCCCATAATTGGTTTTCCAGAATCCATATCTCAGGCACAGGGAAATTTTATATGTTCATTTCTGCAGGACCCACCTCTTCTTTCTGGGCATTGAAATGATGCTTGAATATGTTCAGAGGTTGCTTTAGCTTATCAAATTATCTATTCATTTACTCAGGACACACCTCAAAATCTTTGTCTGAAACTACCTGTATCCTTCTTCCCTCCACTCACTCTTTCCAGTTCTTCAGAATAATATAATCCTATTTGTACAATATATTTCCATATAAACTTATATGTACACCCATGTGCATACACATACATTCATATATATGCAATAAGAAAGATTATGTCAATATAGAGATAAAATTTGCAATAAAATATAATAGAGAAAAATTTATGTTATAAAAATAGAAACATTAGACTGTAAGGTGCTTTCTTCATTTCAATTTTTTCCATATATAAATAGTTTTCAAAGTTCATTCTGTAAAATGTTCTCCCTCTTAACCTTCCCTTCCCTTCCCCCTCCCTAAGATAGAAAGTAATCGGATTTAGATTATACATGCAGTATCATATTACACATATTTTTATATTAGTCATATAGTGAAAGACGAATGAGACCAAAAGGGAAAAAAACACAAGAAAAAAAGGCAAAAATGCTATTCTTTGATCCACAATCAGACTCTAAGTTCATTCCTTCACAAAAATTGCCTTTGATCACTGTTCTGCTATTACAGCTGATCATCATGCAATATTGCTACTACTGTGGAGATTGTAGGTTTGTTTTTGCTTGACTTTAGAAAAAATTTACTGATAATTAAAACTACACATCATAGATTACTTTTGAGAAGTATCCATTTATCTTCACTGCAAGTTTTCTTTTTTTTTGAAATTTTATTTTGTTTTTCTAATTCAATGAAATAGAAGTTTTTCTACATTCAACCAATTGCAAATTCATGATCTCCACATTTTTTCCCTACCACCTTCTCTTCCCTCCCTCCTCCCCATGACAATGAACAGTCTGGTAAAAGTTGTACATGTACATTCCTGTTTAACATATTTACATATTAATCATGCTGTGAAAGAGGAATTAGAACTAAGGGGAAAGAAAAAAACATGAGAAAGAAAGAAAAAAGAAAGTATTAAAAAAGCGAACATAGTATGCATTCAGACTCCATAGCTTTGTTTGGTTTTTCTCTGGATATAGATGGCATTGTCTTTAGCAGGTCTCTTGACTGTCATTGATCCTAAACTGCTGAAATGAGCTACATCCACCCTACTTGATTATTGCACAATTTTGTTATTAATGCTTACAATGTGCTCTTGGCTTTGATCACTTCACTTAACATCAGTCTACATAATTATTTCCATGCTTCTTTAAATTTTGGCCACTCTTGATTTCTTATAGAAAAATAGCACTCCATAATATCTGTATACTATAGGTTGGTCAGGCATTTCACAACTGATGAACATTCACTCAATTACCAACTCTATGCCACTAAAAAAAGAGATGCTATAAATATTTTTGAACATGTGAGAGTTTTAGCATTCAATGTGATTTCTTTGGGATATAAACCTAGTACTGGAATTGCTGGGTCCAAGGGTATGATCAGTTTTTATTGCTCTTTGTTCAAAGTTTCAGATTGCTCTCCAAAATGACTTGATCAGTTCCCAATTCCACCAACAGTGCATTAATGTCTCAATTTTCCCATATTCTCTCCAAAATTGATCTTTTTTTTCTTTTTTTGTCATCAAAAAAGTGTTTCTCATAGTTGGTTTAAATTTTCACTTTCTAATCAATAATAATTTAGAACCATTTTCATGTGACTATATATAACTTTAATTTCTTCATCTAAAAACTGCCTGTTCATATCCTTTAACTATTTATAAAATGGGGAATGACTTGTAATTGTAAAATTTGATTCAAGGGGCATTTAGGTAACATAGTGGATAAAGCACTGGCCCTGGAGTCAGGAGTACCTGGGTTCAGATCCGGTCTTAGATACTTAATAATTACCTAGCTGTGTGGCCTTGGGCAAGCCACTTAACCCTGTTTGCCTTGCAAAAACATAAAAAAATTTGATTCAAAACTATATTTTATAAATGAATTCTTTATCAGAAACAATGGCTGTGAAAATCATTTCCCAGCTCTCTGCATTCCTTCTAATCTTGGTTGCATTGGTTTTATTAGTGCAAGAAGTTTTTAATTTAATATAGTTGAAATCATTCATTTTGCAATTTATAATGTTCTCTATTTAATGTTGGTCATCAATTTCTCCCTTCTCCAAAGATTTGAGAGATGAGTATTTCTTATTCTCTTAATTGGTCTATTGTATCACTCATTATGTCTAAACCCTGGGCTCATTTGAACCTTAGTTTCTTATGGAGTATGAGATGTGGGTCTACACTTAGCTTTTTCCATACCATTTTTCAGTTTTCCAAGCATTTTTGTCACATAGTAAGTTTTTATTCAAGAACTACTCTCTTGGTTTTGTCAAACAGTAGGTTTTTTGGTACCTAGTCTAAATCATTGGTACATTACTCTTCCTTATTTACCACCAGAAAATTTGATAACCACTGCTTTATAATATAGTTTTAGATCTGGAATGGCTATGTCATCTTCCTTTACATTTTTTTATCAATTCCCTTGATATTCTTAACTTTTGTTGCTTCAGCTGAATTTTATTAATATTATTTCTTGCTCTGTAAAATAGTTTTTTAACTGAAAGTTAAATTTTAAAAGAAAAGTTGAAGGAGAAAAGGAGTAAAATTTTGGTGGGAAAGAATAAGAGGAAAGAAAGAGAAAAATATAAATGGAGAAAGAAAGCATGGAGGGAAATACAGAATTAATCATTTTAACTATGAATGTGAATGGGTAGAACTATCCCATAAAATTATAGTGTATAACAGAATAGATTAAAAAAAAGAAATCTGCAATATGTTGTTTACAAGAAACACATCTGAAGCAGAGAGATGCACACAGGGTAAAGGCAAAAGATTGAAACAAAACATATTAGACATCAGCTGAAATAAAACTCAAGGATAATGATCCTGATCTCAGATAAAGTAAAAGAAAAATTTGATCTTATTAAAAGGACTATTCTTCTTAAAATGCACCATTGATAATGAAGCTATATCATTACTAAACATAAATGCGCCTAGTGATATCGCATCCAAATTACTAAAGGAAAAGATGAGTGAATTACAAGGAGACATAGTCAGCAAAACTTAAATAAATGGGGGCCTCAACCTCCCTCTTCTAGAACTACACAAATCTAACCACAAAATAAACAAGAAGAAAATTAAGATGGTGAATGAAATCTTAGAAAACATAGATATGATAGACCTCTAGGGAAAACTTGATGGGCATAGAAAAGAATCTCCCTTTTTCTCAGTAGTACATGGCACTTAAAGCAAAATTGACCATGTATGAAGGCACAAAAAGCTTTTATTCATTTTATTTATTTTTTATTTTTATTTTTGGAAAGCACAAGACTTTATTTATTTATTTTGAATTTTGTAATTTTTCCCCTAATCTCAATTTCCTCTTACCCCATCACCCACAGAAGGCAGTCTGTTAGTCTTTACATTGTTTCCATGCTGTACATTGATCTAAGTTGAAAGTGATGAGAGAGAAATCATATTCTGAAGGGAAAAAATAAATTATAAGAGATAGTAAAATTACATAATAAGATAATTTTTTAATTAAAGGTAATAGTCTTTGGTCTTTGTTCAAACTCTACAATTCTTCTTTTTCTGGATAGAGATGGTAGTCTCCATCATAGGTATACCAAGATAGTGCCTGACTGTTGCACTGATGGAAAAGTCCATTCAGGTTGATCATCAACCCCATGTTGCTGATAGGGTATACAATGTTCTCCGGGTTCTGCTCATCTTGCTCAGCATCAGTTCATGCAAATCCTTCCAGGCTTCCCTGAATTCCCATCCCTCCTTGTTCTAATGGAACAATAGTGTTCCATTACATACATGTACCATAGTTTACTAAGCCATTCCCCCATTGATGTAAATTCAATCAATTTCCAATTCTTTGCCATCACAAATAAGGCTGCTATGAATATTTTTGTACAAGTAATGTTTATAAGCCTTTTTTGTGAACTCTACAGGATACAGATCCAGTAGTGATATTGATGGACCAAAGGGTATGCATATTTTTTGCCCCTTGGGCATAATTCCAGATTGTTCTCCAGAAAGTTTGGATGAGTTCACAGCTCCACCAACAAGCTATTAGTGTCCCAGATTTCCCACATCCCTTCCAACACTGATCATATCCTTTCTGGTCATATTGGCCAGTCTGAGAGGGTGAGGTGGTACCTCAGGCATACTTTAATTTGCATTTCTCTAATGAGTAGTGATTTAGAGCAATTTTTCATGACTATGGATCATTTTCATTTCCTTATCTGTAAATTGCCTTTGCATATCCTTTGACCATTTGTGAATTGGGGGTTGGCTCATTTTATTTAAAAAAATTGACCCAGTTCTCTGTATATTTTTAGAAATGAATCTTTTGTCAGAAGTACTAGTGGTAAAAATTGCTTCCCAATTTTCTACAATTCTTTGGTTACAGTGGTTTGAGTTGTGGAAAAGATTTTTAATTTAATGTAATCAAAATTATCTAGTTTGTTTTTAACCATGGTCTCTGTCCCTTCCTTGATCATAAACTGCTTCCCTTTCCATATATCTGACAGGTAAACTATTCCTTGATCTACTAGTTTGCTTGTAATATTGTTTTTTATGCCTAAATCCTGTATCCATTTTGATCTTATCTTGGTTTAGGGTATGAGGTGTTAGTCTAATCCAAGTTTCTGCCATGCTAACATCTATTTTTCCCAACAGATTTTATCACAGAGAGAGTTTTTATCCCAATAGCTGGACTCTCTGGGTTTAATCAAGCAGATTTAGCAGATTACTAAAATCATTTCCTGCTTATTGTACCTATCTATTCCACAGATCCACCACTCTATTTTTAGCAAATACTAGAAAATTTTGTTAACTGATTAAAAAGCTTTTATTTAAATTCAGAAAGCCAGGAATAATAAATACACATTTTAGACCTTGATGCAATAAAAATTATGTGTAATAAAGGATCATGGAAAGAAACTAAAAACTAATGGGAAATTAAATAAATCCATCTTAAACAATCAGTAGATCAAAAAGAAAATAATAGAAATAATCAATAATTATATGCAAGAAAAATGATACTGAGACATCACACCAAAATATATGGGATGCAACAAAGGCAGTTTTTAAGGGAAACTTTATATCTCTAAAGACCTATATAAATAAAATAGCGAAAGAGGAGATCAAAGAATTGGGTAAGCAACAAAACTAGCTAGAAAAAGAAAAATTAATGATTGTTAATTAAATACTAAATTAGAAATTCTTAAAATCAATGGAAAGGTTAAAAATATTGAAAGTGGGGAGGCTAGGTGGCATGGTGGATAAAGCACTGGCCTTGGAGTCAGGAGTACCTGGGTTCAAATCCGGTCTCAGACACTTAATAATTACCTAGCTGTGTGGCCTTGGGCAAGCCACAAAAACCTAAAAAAAAAAATTGAAAGCAAGAAAACATTACTATCCTAAATAAAACTAAGAGTTGAATTCATGAAAAAAGCCAATAAAATAGATAAACCTTTGCTTAATCCAATCAATAAAAAAAGAAAGAAGATAACCAAATTACCAGTATCAAAAATGAAAAGTATCAACTAACCACCAATGAGGAAGAAATTAAGGAGATATTTCAGAGCTACTTGGCTCTGTAAGGCAATAAATTGGATAACTTGAGTGAAATGGATGATACAATACAAAAATACAAACTGCCTAGATTAACAGAAGAGGAAAAAAAATACTTAAATAATCCCATTTCAGAAAAAGAAATCAAAGAAACCATGAATAAACTCCCTAAGAAAAAGTCTCCAGGTGCAGATGGATTTACAAGTGAATTTTCCCAAACATTTAAGGAACAATTAATTCCTATGCTACATAAACTATTTTTAAAAAGTAGGAAAAGAAGGAGTTCTGCCAAACTCCTTTTATGACACCAACATGGTACTGATACCCAAACCAGGAAGAACCATAACAAAGAAAATTTTAGACCAATCTCCCCAATGAATATTGATGCAAAAATATTAAATAAAATTTTAGTAATGAAATGATGACAGCAAGTTATAACTAATATAATACACAGTCATTAGGCCGGATTTATATCAGGTAGGCAGAAATGGCTCAGTATTCAGGAAAACATTGAATGTAATTGAACATATCAATAGCAAAATTAACAGAAATCATATGATTATCTCAGTAGATGCTGAAAAACTTTTGGTAAAATACACCATCCAGTCCTAATAAAAATATTAGAAAGTTTAGGAATAAATGGAGTTTTCCTAAAAATAATAAATAGTATCTATCTAAAACCATCAATGAATATTATCTGTAGTATGAATAAATTCAAAGCATTTCCAGTACAATTAGGGGTGAAACAGGAATACCCATTATTAGCATTACTATTCAATTTAGTATCAGAAATGCTAACTTTAGCAATAAAAGAAGAAAAAGAAATTGAAGGAATATGAATTGGCAATGAGGAACAAAGCTTTCACTCTTTTCAGATGACAAATTTAGAGAACTTGAGAAATATATCTAAAAACACCTTGAAACAATTAACAAATTCATGAAAGTAGAAGGACATTAAATAAAACCACAAAAATCATCAGCATTTCTCCATATGAATAATAAAGTCGAAGAACAAGAGACAGAAAAAGAAATTCCATTAAAGGTAACTATAGATAACATTAAAGACTTGGAAAGTTACCTACCAAGACAAACCCAGAAAGTGTATAAACACAATTATAAAACACTTCTCACCCAAATAAAGTCAGATCTAAATAATTGAAAAAATGTCAGGTGATCAAGGTTAGGTCAAGCTAATGTAATAAAAATGACAATTCTACCCAAATTAAATGACTTATTCAGTGTCATACCAATCAAACTACTAAATAACTACTTTATCAAACTAAAAAAAAATAGTGACGAAATTGATTTGGAGCAACAAAAGGTCAAGAATACCAAGGGAACTGTTGGGGAAAAATGTAAAGGAAGTTGGCCTAGTTCTATCATGTCTAAAACTATACTATAAAGAGCAATCATCACCACTGCCTGATACTGGTTAAGAAATAGAGCAATCAACTACAGCAATATACTATTTAACAAACCCAAAGACTTCAGCTTTGGGGATAAGAACTCATTGTTTGACAAAATTTTTTGGAAAAAAATGGAAAAATCTAGGCACAGACCAATATTTCACATGTTACACAAAAATAAGGTCATAATGAGTACAGAATTTTGACAAAAAGAGTGATACCACAAATAAATTTATAGAACAAGCAAGACCTATCAGGTCTATGGAAAGGAGATAAATTTATGGGGTTTTTTTGGCAAGGCAATGGGGTTAAGTGATTTGCCCAAGGTCATACAGCTAGGTAAATATTAAGTTTCTGAGGCCAGATTTGAACTCAGATTCTCCTGACTCCAGAGCTGGTACTCTATTCACTGCACCACTTAGCCACCCCTAAATTAATGACCAAAGAATAATTAATTATAAACTGCATTATAAACTGCAAAATGAATGATTTTGAATATATTAAATTAAAAAGGTTTTGCACTAGTAAAATCAATGCTGCCAAATTAGAAAGAAATCAGAGATCTGGGAAACAACCTTTATAATAAGGAGTTCTGATAAAGGTCTCATTTTTCAAATATATAGAGAATTACAATAAATTTGTAAGGTTACCAATCATCCCTCAATTGGTAAATTATCAAAGAACATAAATAGACAGTTTTCAAATGAAGAAATTAAAACTATATGAGATCATATGAAAAAATGCTTCAACTAATTTTTGATTAGAGAAATGTGAATTAAATATGAGGTATTGCCTCATACCTATCAGGTTAGCTAAGAAAAGAAAAAGGGAAAATGATTAATTTTGCAGGGGTTGTCAGAGGATTGGAATATTGATACATTGTTGATGGAGTCATGAATGGATCCAACCAATCTGGAGAGCAATATGGAACTATGACCATGCAGCAATAAAACAGTTCATATTATTTGACACAGAAATTCCAATTCTAGGCCAATATCCAGAAAAAAGTTATAAAAAAATAGGAAAGGTCCTATACTTTCCAAAATATTCATAGCACCTATTTTTGTAATGGTAAAGAATTGGAAATTGACAGGATGCCCATCAATTGGGGAATGGCTAAATAAGTTATGGTACATGAGTACTAGGGAATATTATTTTTCTATAATAAATCATAAATGGTTTGACTCTAGAAAAGCATGGAATGACTTATAAGATCTGATGCTGATCAGAGGGAGCAGAACCAAGAAAACAATGTACACATTAACAACAATATTGTGAGATGATCACCTTAATAGAAGCAGCTCCTCTCAGCAGATCAGAGTCAGGCTAACCAAATCAAACTGGCTATGGATAATGTTATTCCCATCCAGAGAAAGAAAAACAAAACAAAGCAAAAACAAAAACAAAAAAAAGTCAACCTTTCTGAATAAGATAAAAAAATTATAAAAATTATCTCATATATCTTTCTTTAATCATAATTCCTCATCCCAAAAAACAACTAATCTGTAAGCATGTTTATCAAATATTTGTACATACAATGGAAATCTGACTGTTTGCCACTGAAGAGAGTGGGGTAGGAAGAGAGGGTGGAAGGAAATTTTGTTACTTAAAATGTATATGTGTATGTGGATGAAAATTAATTAATTAATTGATTGATTGATTTTTCTGCTTTCCCTCCCATGCTGGGCTGCATTTCCCATTTACCCTGAAGAGACAGACCTTTACTGAAAACCTTCCACAATACCTTGAATTGAGAAGTTGTGTAGAGGTTTCATTTAAAATTTTGTTGGTAAAAATCTAGGAGTTTGTTAGCTTTATGCTACCCTGCCATCTTTGTTCTGCACCAGAAGTCTTGATTTTGAGGTTCTTAAGGGCAGAAGCTATTTCTTTTTTTTAACATATTTGCATTATTGGAGTTTATCACTGTCCAAACAAAGTGAAGGCTTAATAAATTCTTTCTTTCATTTAATCATTAACATACACATAGAGATATGAGATATTAACATGTTAACAGTAAAACAAAATTTATGGCCTTTGAATAACCCAAATGAATAATTACCTAATACAAATGTGAAGTATTTTTTGTTGTTTTTTGCAAGACAATGATGTTAAGTGACACAAGGTCACACAACTAGGTAATTATTAAGTGTCTGAGACAAGATTTGATCTCATGTCCTTCTGACTCCAGGGCTGGTACTCTATCAACTGTACTACCTAACTGCCTTGAGATGCACTTTTAAATAAAATATTCTTCCATTGATATTTGAAATAATATTGAAATAGTGGAAACCTATGTGGAAAGAGATTCATTGTTTAGAAATGAAAAATGAAATGGAAAGGCATAAAAAATTCTTTATATGTGTTTTCATATTCTTCATCAATATAAGCAATATTCATTACACAAATACTCTGCATATAGTTAGCTGATATTGGGAATGTCAGGGGGTTTACATATCAATGTGGTTTGCTTTATAGGCCAGTTGACCCAAATCACCACTTACATGAGTTCAAATGAGTGGAAATAAAGGAACCCAATTAGGCTGATAGACAATTTAATCAGACATCTTATAAATAGAAGAGAAGAAGAAATTATGTGTATATATTATAGAGAGATGATAGATAGATAGATAGATAGATAGTCTTTTCTTAATATACTACACTTTTATTCTCACTTTGTAAAGTAAATTATTCTAAATAGAAAATTTTTCACTTCAAAATATTTAGAACTCCCTGGTTTTAAAGATAAAAATACTGAAATGAAGTACCTTGCCTAAAGGTATATAACTAAGTTAATGATGGAGACAAAATTTCACTGCACTGATTTTTTGACTTATAATATCCTTCTCTTTCCCTCACTATATATTATCTAAGGATAACCCTAATGTGCTGCTTATACAGCTTTGATACAAACAAAATTTTATACTTACACAAGAATTAGCAACAGTTCATAGAATGACTTAAGAGAGAGGGAGTAAAATCTCTGATATTTTCCTTATTTTATGGAAATTATAGCTTTGTAGCTTTTTCCTAGGTAAATTGAAGGATAATCAGCAGCAACATCACTACTACCACCATCATTATAACAATAATAATTTGCGTAGTCCTTTAATATTTGAAAATTACTATACATATATTATCTTCTAATTAAATTTGCATAACAGATTTGTAAAGTATATGCTATCATTGCTCTCATTTTACAGAAAGGAAACAGATTGAAAATAATAAATGATTTTCTAGGATAGTATAATTAGGAAAAATATGTGAATTTTTTGATAGAGATCAACCTAACACAAAAAAAGTTAGAATACTATGCATAATCATGCACCTACATACAAAACTAAAAAATACCTGAACACAGCCTAAAAACAAATAACCAATATTGGCCCTAGAGCATATACTAGAGTAAGTAGACTAAAGATACTGATAAGATAAAAATATCAAAAGTCACAGAAGCTGCCAGGCAGTAAATTTGTTTGTCATTTTGTTAAATAATTTTTATTGGTAATATGGAAAAGTGGGAAGGAGAGACAGAAAGAATCAGGAAATGATCTCATGTCAAATATTAAAAAAAGAATCGATAATCAATAAAATTTTGGTTGGGGAATAATGAAGCAACTAAGTATTTGATACTTAGATATTTCGTTCAACAAGCACTTAAAAGAATTATTATGTACTATATGCTGGTGTATTCCATGTATATAAACACAACAAGGAAAGCAAAACTGCCCTCCAGATGCTTACATTGTGCTTACTGAACAAAGTTTTAAAAATCATATATATATGTGTGTGTGTGTGTGTGTGTGTGTGTGTGTGTGTGTGTGTGTATAAATGCATACATATGTGAACAATGGTTTCAAGAATTTATATATATATATACATACATACATACATACATACATATGCAGGCAAAAGTAAGTAGGTTGTATGGAAAACATGTGCATATATACATACACAAATGCACATGCACACAAAGTAATTTGGGCTCAGCAGACAGCAAAAACAGCTAGGGGAATCAATAAAATGCTCATGTACTTGGTAATGTCACATTTGATTTTTTTAGGTTTGTTTTTGTTTTGCAAGGCAATGGGGTTAAATGGCTTGCCCAAGGCCACGCAGCTAGGCAATTATTAAGTGTCTGAGGCCGGATTTGAACTCAGGTACTCCTTATTCCAGGGCCAGTGCTCTATCCACTGTGCCACCTAGCCACCCCATCACACCTGATTCTTAAAGGAAACTAGGAACAGTAAGAGTAAGGA
Organism: Macrotis lagotis; assembly: GCF_037893015.1. Classification (NCBI taxonomy): domain Eukaryota; kingdom Metazoa; phylum Chordata; class Mammalia; order Peramelemorphia; family Peramelidae; genus Macrotis; species Macrotis lagotis. Next base: position 53,839,213 of record NC_133662.1, read on the forward strand.
AGACAGGGTCATTCAAACTCTGAGGACTATATTGGCAAGACTCTAGGAGATAAGAGTCTTTTGTGGGAAATAATAGAAAGGTCAATTGACTAAAATCAGGACTCCTTTGAGGAGGAGAATATGAAATATTTGAAAAACTGTCAGGCACACTATTAAGAAGAGCTTTAAATGCCAAAAAACTGTTTTTATTTTTACCAGAGTTGATATATAGCCAGGAAAACTTTTTAGAACAGGGAAGTAACATGGCAAATTCTGTGCTATATGGATATCATTTTGAGTACTATGTGAAATATAGGAAATAGAAATTGGAGTAATTAGAAACAGTGTGGACAATTAAAAGATCACTATGAATAGGATGATGAGGATCTGAAGTTGAGTAATGTGTATGTGAACAGAAAGAAAGTGATGCAAGAGATGTTATATAATTAGAATCAGGAAGACTTTTTATGCATACATTTTTGCCATTTACTGAAATGTAGCAGTTTCCTTACAGAGTTAATTGAAAAAAAAAACTTTCTATGTCATGGGATATGAAGAGTGACAGAAAAGATGAGTCAAAGAATGATTCCCAAGAGTTAAAACACAGGTGACAAAGAGGATGGTGATATCTTCAGAAGAAAACAAACAAACAAACAAGGATATTTGTTTAAGGAAATATAATAAATTCTTATTGGGATATAATGAGTGTGATATGCTTATAGGACAATAATATATGGGCAAATGGTTAGGGAAATACAACAAATTCTTATTAGATATATTGAGTGTAATATGCTTATAGGAAAACAACATATAACAGTAAATAATAAAAATTATACTATGTGACAGTAAAAATTTGACAGTAGAAATGAGTTCAGGAAAGAAAGAATTAAAGGAATGAAAAAATATGAATTGATTAACTGATTAAGATCAACTGCTATATTTTTAGAGCTTTCAAATTTTTATTTAAAAACTACTTCTTATTCAATTTTGCATTTTCATTAATCAGATTTGGCAGTCATCTGCAAAGCATTTGATAAATGGAATCCTGAGAGCCAAGGAAATCACCAATGGGGAAGGTTGAGAAAGCAAGAAAGAAGAACTTAGACCTGGGACTTAATGGTCACCCGTAATTAAGAAGAGACTGAAAAGATCCAGTTAGAGAGTTAAGAAAAAAAAGGAGAAATGTCATGAAAACTAAAGGAGAGAGTATCCAGGAGGGAGGGTAAGGCAACACTGTCAAAGATAAAAAGAGGTCAGAAAGTATGGGGAAAGAGAAAAATTCAGTAGATTTATCAATTAAAAATAATTTATTGACTTCGGTCAAGTTTTTTAGTAAGTCAGTGAAAAATGTGGAACTAATGATCCTGATTATAGGTAACTTTTTCCAAGAATTTGACAGTAAAAGAAATTAGAGATATAAAATGTTAGCTAGAAGATATGAGAATATTAAATTATTTTTCTAAGAATGACCAAGATGGACAAGAGAACAGGTAGTTAAAGTGAGATTATTGATTAAGGAGGGTATGACAAAAATTGAAGGAGCAAGCCCTGGTAGGTCGTAGCATCAAGGAAACAAGCAGAATATCCTCAGCAAGAAGAAAGCTGACCTTTTTATTAGAGACTGGAATAACATTTTTTACAGGATGTGACATATAGATTTTTTTCCTTTTTTTGCAAAGAGAGGACCTGCCATTCATGGAATATTTGTACATGCATATACATATATATATATATATTATATATATATATATATATTATATATATATATATGTGTGTGTGTGTGTGTGTGTGTGTGTGTGTGTGTGTGTGTGTGTGTGTGTATGTGTATGTATATTGCTTGGTATACCCTTTGAGATTTTCTTCTTCATCCTAAAAGGCAAATGCTGATCATTAACATCTACTAGAGATAGAGGGGAATTAAATACATCATTATGTCAGTTTAGATACAGTTAACCTTCTAAAAAGTGTTTGGGGATGGAACCAGGCATGACTTAAAACAATATCTGCAATTTCCTCCTTTCTTATTCTGTAAGTAGTTAGGAGCCACTTGTTCCTCTCTCTGTCTCTACCTTTCTCTGTAAGCCTCTTATGTGAGATTCCAGGGTAAATGCAACAGCAGGAGTTATTTACAAACATGCAAACTTGCATCCATCCACACAGTCTTCTTGCTGCAGCTGACTCTCTTGCATGATTTGATACACATTTTCATTTTTCTTCAGCTTCTTAGTAGACATAGATTTGGATTTGCTGATTGGCACAAGACTTTTAAGGATGTTCTCATCATAGAGGTAGCTAAAAACATGGGCACCTTAGGCTACCCTTATCAATATCTCTTTCATTATCTTACTAACATACTTCCTAATAGTAGCAGCAGCAACCGCACCCCCCCCCAATGGTGGATATATTCATAGCTAATTGAAGAAGAGTAAGCTTGAGTAAGTAGATGGAAAGATAAGAGAAGGAATGAAGGAAAGAAAGGAAGAAAGGAAGGAAGGAAGGAAGGAAGGAAGGAAGGAAGGAAGGAAGGAAGGAAGGAAGGAAGGAAGGAAGGAAGGAAGGAAAGAAGGAAGGAAGGAAGGGAAAAGGCATTTATTAAATACTAAAAATGCATCAAAAAGAGTGCTAATTAAGCAATGGAAGTACAAATAAAAAGACATATATAGCCCCTAAAAGAAATTTCTACTCTAGTAGGAGTAAACAGCACAGATACAAAAGTGATAACTATGAACATTTGTTGGTTTGGAAAATGAGCAGACTGATATAGTCTTTTCAGGAGAATTGATTTTGTTTGATTTTGATTCCAGAAATGTAAAGATGGTACTGGACTTGGATGTTCACCATTGAGCTCTATATGTAGGCTACATATACACTGACCAAGAGAATTCTTGAAATTAAAGATTAAAGTCCCTATTGGCTTAGTTTCTAGTCCAGGAAGCAAGGTGATCAAGGAGAATATGACTAGGTAGTGAAGCAAAGTTTTGAAACAGCCATTGTAGAGAATAAAATAGAATCAATCATGAAGGAATTAAAGGATTGCTTATTTAGAAAGGAAGATCCATTTAATATTACATAACAAAAATAGTACATTTTGTCCTAAGAACTAAGCTGCTTGGCCTTCTCTTATGGAATTCAGCATCCCTACATAGAATTGTCAGAGGTGGAGGGTGGAGAGTAAATAAGAACTGGAGTTTAGCAATTCCTAAATTGAGATTGTAATGGGGATAGAACATTCACTAGTAGAGGTAAGGGTGAAGTTTTACATGCAAAGTGAAAAAAGTGAGATTAGATGAAAGGTGATAAAATGAAAATACAGAGAAATGGAGTAACTGGTGATGCTACTGAGGATGGAGAATGTTTTAAAGAAATGAGGAAGAGAAAGAAGTAGAATTAAGAGAGATGGTGATCTAAGAAATTAATAACAGTCCTTAGTCATAGTGCCAAAACATATAACAGTGTGAATGAACATATGACTAACACTTGTGTGTGGCTGAAGTGAAATGATAGTAGAAATTATCCTCAATATCTCTCACTTATATTCCTATAATGTTAATTAAAACTCTCAACACCTCTCTCTAGCATAATTACAATAGCCTCTTAACTGGTCTCCCTGCCTTTCATTGCTTTCTTTCCATCCTTGCCCAAGTGATCTTTCTAAAATATAAATCTGACCTTAGTATTACTCTACTGAATCATGAACAGTGACTCCTTTTTTCTATTATCAATTCCAAGCTCCTCTGTTTAAATATAAAGACATTCATAAATTAGCTTCAATTAATTTTTCTAGCTTATTCATTCTGTCATGTACTCTTTTTCTAGGCAAACTAAACTTTTTGCCATTAATCATATATGATATTCCAATTTTCCAGCACCCTGTTTTTTTCTGTGACCAGACATCCATCCTCACCTCCATATCACAGAACTGTTTCCTTCTAAACTTGATTCGAATATCATTGCCAGAATAACTAGTGTTTCTCCTCAAAGTTTCTTTGTATTTATTTTAAATATTTTTGTATGTACTTTTTATAAATGTATTTAAGTTATCTATGCAATGAAAACTCCTATTTCAGTTTTTGCTTTGTTTGTTTTTGTTTTTAGTGTATAGCATAGTTCCTGGGACATAAACATATGTGCCAGGCATTATGTTAGATGATTTATTATTTATTAGGACTTGTGAAAGTTGAAAGTAACATAAAGAAAATGAAAAACAACTGAGGAGACTTATCTCATATCTACTATAAAACTGACCCTATTTGATTACTATGCAATACCTGTAAACAAAAAAAAAAGAGAGAAGGCTTGTAAATTTAGAAGACACAAGAACCAGAGGAGATACTTTGCAACATGATGTGAGGACGTTTGTGTTTACTGCATTTCTTCTGTTTAGAAAAGAAGCTGCTTTAATATTTTTAAATTTCCTGCCCCCCCCCAAGATTGTAGGAATAGGAATGTCTCTAGATCACTTCATTATCTCCAGTGATCCATAGGGGCAGAAAAAGGTCAGAACACTTATAGCAGAGATAGAAGTAATTGTGATCCTTGGTTTGGCCAGAGGCAGTATCTACAAGCCCATTTCAGTGATGAATCTGGCATGCAGGTAACTGTTCCCAACCAGGTCAATGTGACCTGTCAGATGGTTTCTGTCTCACATATTGGTAATATTGAAAGAAAGGAGGAAAAAAGAACACATGCTGTAGATTAGCTGAAGAATATTGATGTTAGAAAATGGACAAGTTAGAGTTAAGTAGGGAGATACTGACTTTTGCAAGCAAACCTGTAACAAATTGATTAAATAAGAAATAGTTTTCCCTCTACCTACTAAACTAGCCTTAGAATCTTTGATCCAATGCCCATTTCCCTCTCAATTCTTACAGTTAATGCTACCATTAAGATTATATTCAAATCCCCACGGGGAAATTTTACCTGAGAAAGGTAGAAAAGGTAGAAAAAATCCAGGGTATCACCATAAACCATAAAAGACAAGACATGGTTCTGGGCAGAGAGTAGCCATTTAATGAATAATTGCTGATTGATTACATGCCATATTTTATATAGATTCTCCATCTATTTACTAATGTAACTTTAAGTTTTGCATAAGATTAATATGTTTACTTCCTTAAATTTGGCTACCTAATCTGTGCTGTTTCCCCAAGGTATGTAGTGTTTTGTTTAGAATTGAAAGAATTGATTATGAACTCAACCATTTTAATTCCTATATTTGGCAGCAAATTGAACCTATTCAAATGAGTGATTTTGTGATAAGTCAGCATCATTTCTAAGCAACCAAAAGAAGACAGATCACATACCAAATATGCATATCCAAATGAAATTATTAAAGGATATTCTTAGAGCCAATCAAGAGCTTTAGGACATGGTTTTTGCTATGTCTTCAAATCTATGGCTCAAGTTGAAGAGTCAGAGAAACAAATAGAGCTTTCTGTAATTGTTATTTTTTTTGTCTGAAAGATACAAACTCTCATTTATTGAAATTTGAGTCTGCTTTCTTGACTTTGCCTTAACTTTGAGAAACTTATGTATGAGTCATGGCTCTTCAGGAATTTCTTAGGAAAATGATAAGAAATGTGGCAAAGTTTGTTCTATGTCTAAACTTGTGATTTAACTCTTAAAGTTTTTGATCTGTCTGCAAACTCTAAAGTTTGATGTACATTTAGCAAACAGGTTAACCTTTACTGAACAACTTTTGCTAAGTAGTTCATATACATGGCTTTCTTAAGCTGTGAGAGAGATCAATGACTGATAAGTAATTACCAATCTTTAGAATAGTTCCTAACATAATGACATGATAGCGTTGTTCACTCAAAAGAAGGCAACTGAATTCTATTTCATACTCAAGGGTTATAAACTAAGATGTTTTATAGTGGTGGTTTACATGTCTTTTCTCCAAAGGACCACAGAAGTCCATTCCATCACTATACCTACATCCATGAGTTATAATTATCCAAAACTGAATTTCATGAAAATTTGAATAGAGTGATCCAAGTGTTTTTCTTTGTGGGACTTTTTAATGAGTAGAAATCAACTTGTCTCTCTGCCTTCTTGCCTAACTTCACTGAAAGTCAGTCAGTGCCAAATGAACTCATCAGGACTACCTATACAATTCATATAACAATTTTCAAATTAAGTTCAGATCATTAATCCTTTTATAGTCTGTGACATAAATCTCTGATATCACAAGCCTTCTCCATCCACATAGCTAAGTAGCTTCATAACTGTAATTCTTGTAATATTTTTTCAGTTAATTCTGAAAGTTTAAACTATAAATTAATTTTAAGAACATTTAAAAGGAGTATATGTCAAACATACAGTAACAGTTTCTAGAAGAAATTCAAAAGATTATAGTTTTAAATTCTGAAGAAACATTAAATGTTATTTGTTCCAAACTGTTATTGTATTGAAGTGGAAATTGAGGTTTAGGAAGATAAAATGACCTCAACAAGATCACAAAGGTAGTGGTTGAAGTGTCAGAGCTAGTTTTGGAACCCCTATTCTCTGTCTCCAAATGCAGATATTCCTGTTTCCTTATATTCTTCAGTTCAACCTTTATCCTACCACCAAAGTAGTCATTTAAAAAATACTTAAATTTACTCATATTACTTCTGTTTAAAAATACTCAGTATTTCCCTAAAGTCAGTGGTTTAATGTTTCAAATCCTCTGAATAGTGCATTCAAGATCTTTCATAATTTGGTGCCACTTTCCCTTTAGGACTTTATCATTATCTTCCATTTTATACACATGCACAGCAGTGCAATACATACACTATCCTTTCAAATCTTTGCTTTTATTTCCTGTTCCTATAATGATGCCCCCTCATTTCTTGATTGATAAAAGCCTGCCCACACTTTCAAACACAGAAAAAAGATAAGACTTTTCATTAATCATTTGATAATGTTCTTCCCATTCAAACTTTTCTTTATTTCATCACTCTAGAATGTAATTATCTTATAATATTGTGCTAATAGGTACAGTTTTTGTTGAAGGTGCCATGTTCCCTTAGCAATGAAACATTTCAAATTTCTTATTGATAGTACATTGTTTTCAAAACCAATACATGCATTTTCACATAATTTTCATACTACAAGCTTACATCTCTGATGAATGATCCATTGGACTATGGGCTTCTTTGTTTAGGATAGGAAACATGACTGACAATTTGTTTTTATCTTAACTTTATCCAAAACAGTGCTCTGCAAGCAATGAGAATTTAATCAGAACTTCCAGCCAAGATGGTGGAGAGAAGACAGGCACAGTTCTAAAGTCTCCTGAACTCTTCCCCATCTAGGATATGAAACAAACCTCTTAAAAGAAATCCGACCCACAAAATCCAGAAAGAAAAGGCAGGAGAAAGAACATCTACCTGAGCATTTGTCTCCTGCAGCAGCATTGGCCAAATTCAGGTGGGTGAGTCTGGGCTCAGAGGTAGGATCAGCCCCAGATCAACCAGATTAACAGCTCTGTTGGAGCCAGAAGTCTGAGGGCCCAAGAACCAGACCTGCTGGATCAGCGGAGGGGCTGGTCAGCAGGGGCTTGAGTAAATTAGGGAGTAGAGGCACTGGTTTTGGTGCTGTCCAGAGCTGCGGACACCATCCCTGGGCTCCTCTGGTCTGAGGAACTCAGAGTCCCATTACAGCTCAGACCTCTTCCCTGAACAAAAAATTGCAAACTACTTCTGCCTCAGGCCCAGGTGTGTGAGCAGAAGAACCAGCCCAGCTGACAATCTAGAGTGAATGACCTCAGGCTAGAGTAAAGACCACTATAGACTGAAAGTAAAAGAATTCAATAGCTCCAACTCCTCCCTTCAAGCAAAGGGATAAGGCCTCAATCAAGGTCACAGACACTCCAGAGAAAACAACGAACACCTCCTACTGGCCAGCCAGAGAAACTGCACTCAGTGGGCAAAACCTTTAGCGATCCCAAGCCCCTGTGAACCAGCCCCTCCCCAACTCAAGGTCTTAGGAAAATGAAAAAGGGTCAGCAGAAAGGTGGATCCATAGAAAAATTCTTGGAAGAGAAAGACCCTAACTCAGAAAGACATAGAAACTCTGAAGAGAATATGATCTGGTCTTCAGCACAGAAAGACTTCCTTGAAAAAATAAGGAAGGAGATTAAAAATTTGGGAGAGACAATGAATACCTTGCAACAGGAAAACAAATCCTTAGAAAGCACAAATGGATGAATATAATAGGAGAATAAATCTCTCAGATCCTCAATTGGACAATTACAAAATGAGAATAAATCTCTCAGATACTCAACTAGGCAAAAGCAAAAAGAAAATAATTCTCTCAAAACCTCAAATGGTCAAATGGAAAGCTCTTTCAAAAGTAGAATTGACCAAGTGGAAAAGGAGTTGCAAAAGGTAAATGAAGAAAACTCCTCCCCCAAAAACAGAATGGAGTCTACAGAAACTAATGACTCCATGACACAGCAAGAGTCAGTTAAACAAAATCAAAAAATAACAGAGAACTGAGTCACATTTTTAAAACAAAAAGGCATTCCCCAATTGAGAAATGGTCAAAGGAGGTGCAAAGGCAATTTACAGATGAGGAGATCAAAGCAATCTATAGCCATATGAAAAATTGCTCTAAATCATTAATTATTAGAGAAATGCAAATTAAAGCTTCTCTGAGGTACCACCTCACACATCTCAGATTGGCCAATATGACCAGAAAGGATAATGATCATTGTTGGAAGGGTTCTGGGAAATCTGAGACACTATTACACTGTTGGTGGAACTGTGAACTCATCCAACCCTTCTGGAGAGCTATTTAGAACTTAGCCCAAAGGGCAACAAAAATGTGCACACCCTTTGACCCAGCAATACCACTATTCTGTCTATATCCTGAAGAGACAATGAAAAAGGGTCAAAACATTACTTGTACAAAAATATCTATAGCAGCCCTGTTTGTGGTGGAAAAGAATTGGAAATCAAATAAATGTCCTTCAATTGGGGGATAGCTTAGCAAACTGTGGTATACCTATGTCATGAAACACTATTGTTCTATTAGAAACCAGGAGGGATGGAATTTCAGGGAACCATGGAGAGATTTGCATGAACTGTTGCTGTGTGAGATGAGCAGAACCAGAAAAACACTGTACACCCTAAAAGCAACATGGGAATGATGTTCAACCTTGAAGGACTTGCTCATTCCATCAGTACAAGAATTGGTAACTGTTTTGGGCTCTCTGCAAAGGAGAGTACCATCTGTATCCAGATAAGGAGCTGTGGAGTTTGATCAGAGTTCAAGGACTATTTCCCTTAATTTAGAAAAAAACAGATATCTTATTGTCTGATCTTGTTACCTCTTAGACTTCTTGTCTCTTCTTTAAGGATACAATTTCTCTCTCATCACACACAATTTGGATCAAGGTACAACATGGAAACCAAGTAAAGCCTGACAGATTGCTTTCCATGGGGGGTTGGGGGGAAGGGAAGTAAGATTGGGGGGAAATTGTAATATATAATAATAATCATAATAATATATTTAATCAAAATAAATTTTAAAAAATAAAGAAAATAAAAAAGTTTAATCAAAGTCTGTAGGGCTATTTATCTCCTTTTTATCTATTCTATTTTATTAACATTCAACATTATTCAACATTAAAAGCACATTTGACTTTATAAGAGAAAAATGATATTTATTTCATGCAAAACCTTAGCCCCAAACTTGAAATCTGTATATACCAAATTTCTTTTACTATATGTATATATGTGTGTGTGTGTTTGTGTGTGAGTATACATATAATCCATATATATATATATATATATATATATATATATATATATATATACATATAATTTTGTGTGTGTGCCTATGCTTCTGTGATTTTTCACAAAGAAACTGAATAGATATTAGGTATCTGAGATATTTTTGCCATAACTTTCAATAGCATATTTTTTCTAACTTCTCAATATTTTCAATATTATAATTTCTGTCACTACCTCCTCTGTAAAGAACAGAGGGAATCCCCAAGATGTCATTCAAACACATTCTGTAAAGCATTATAATCCTACTTTTTTTTTTCAGCTATTTCTTCTCGGATTGGATCATTCTATTATGATTCTAAATACATTATCTCAGTAGAATCCATGTTATCTTCTCCAGTCAGAATAATCAGGCTCTATTATTTCATTAAAATAATATCATTTCATAATATAATGCATGGTAAAAATAAAACATTTTAAAAATACAAGAAATGATACAGTTTCATGAAAAATACTAAAAGAAACAAGATCAATATATGTATCATTTTATATTTCTTCCCTCCGTTTCTTCCCAAACTTCCAATTTCAAGGATGATTATTATGTATTCATATCTTCCATTTACAGACTGGGTTATATTTTGCAAGACATTTTTAAGTTATCATCAGATGACACTAATTATGTCAAAGCATTTAATAAAAATTTATTATGTGCTAAACCCTATTCTAAGCATTGAGGTTACAACTACAAGGAGTTAAGTTAGTTTTTACTCTCAATAAATTATATTCTAATGAAAAAACCACAAAGGAGAAGATCATAGATTTCTATTTGGATGGGACTTCAAAGTTCTTCTAGTTAATTTCTTGGATTAGGAAAACTAGGTCAAGAGATGTGTAATGACTTTCCAATGTCACATTAGTAGAATAGAGAGTACACTTAAATCCATGTTCTCTGACTATATACATCACTAGAATGATAAAAATCATGTCACCCAAGTAGAGAAATCCATTGGGTTATTCTTTCAACTTCCTCTGATACTGGCAGACTGGATTTCCAAAGATGACTACCTATTTCTTCCTGCAGGTATCTTGAAGATCATCTTGAGTGGTTCAGTTTTCTAGTAGTATCATTGATTAGTTACTATCTAGTACATTGACTAATCTTTTGCCAGTTGATAATCTCTTTAATGCATTGTTGATATCAATTAATTTATAAACAAATATGCTGTGAATGCATAGCAAAGCATGAAGCAAACAAATATACTATCTCCATTTTGTAAACATTTGTTCTCTGTCTTGTTGGGAGTATATGAGGATCTGTTGGTCCCAAGAATTCTTTTCTTTTCTTTTTTTGTGTAAGTTAATTTAAATTTATTTATTTATTTTAAAATTTTATTTATTTTTTTCATCCATATGCATGTACATATTTTTAAATTATAAAATTCCCTTCCACCCTCCCTTCCCACCCTCCTCTCCTCAGTGGGGAACAGTCAGTGTAGCATTGTGCATACCTAATTTTTGATAAACATGCTCACAGATTAGTTATTTTTGGTATGAGGAATTAGGATTAAGGGAAAGAGATACATAAGAGATCATTTTTATAAAGTGTTCATAAGATTCTGAAGGGTTGCTTTTTCCTTTGTTTTGTTTTTTGCTTTGTTTCTCTTCCTCTGGATGTGGATAACATTGTCCATAGCTTGTATTTAATGGTTGTCCTAACTCTTTGAACTGCTGAGAGGGCTGCTTCCATCAAAGTTGATCATCTCACAATGTTGTTGCTAACATGGACATTGTCCTATTGGTTCTGCTCCCTTTACTCAGCATCAGATCCTGTACCTCATTCCATGTTTCTCTAGAGTCTGACCATTTATGGTTTCTTATAGAACTATAATATTTATGGATCATAATTTGTTTAGCTATTCTCCAATTGATGGGCAATCCAATTATTTGCCACTACACACAATGAACTGCTATGAATATATTTTTAGGTTTTTTCAAGGCAAACGGGGTTAAGTGGCTTGCCCAAAGCCACACAGCTAGGTAATTATTAAGTGTCTGAGACTGGATTTCAACCCAGGTACTCCTGACTCCAGGGCTGGTGCTTTATCCACTGCGCCACCTAGCCACCCCTGAACTGCTATGAATATTGAGTCATTTTCTTTCTGATCTTATTTTTTTTAAATGTAATCTTATACTTCTGATGTAATGTAATTGATAGATGAACCATTCTATAATAGGAAAAGGAATCTAATCTTTTTGGTCAGTTTATTTGTGAAATAGGTCAATCGGGTCATTCCTCAGTGTAAAATGATGATAAAGTGAAGCCTAACAATCTCTTTAATATCCCAATGAACTATCCCCCCACCCCCAGATAACAAATGGATGCAGGATGGAGAGTGGAAGGATGTTTGTTTGCTTTCCTTCTTGGTATATACTTTCATAAAATTAATCAATCCTTATTCCTACAATCACATATTGACTTTGCTCCTCAACTGAATTCAACAAACTACCAACTCCTATTGTTTGACTACTGATGAGTCTGATGCTCTCTGTTCTATATGAAAATACTCATTAAAAAGTAATGTGAATAAAGGAATGACATCCAAAATATCCCAAATTATTTTTTTACTTATAATTTACAAACAATATATATGTAATGGTACTAGAAAACAAGCCTTTCTTCAGTCATTCTAAGGCTATTGCCTTATTTTTATTGAATATCTCCAATGTATTTTATTCCTGTCTTGTCTGTAAGTTGTCTCCTATATTCAGCTGTGAGTTCCTGAGGGCAAGGATCACCTTTTACCTTTCTTTGTATCCTGAGTGCTTTGCTCAGTTACAGGAACTTAGGAAGCCCTTTATAAATCCTTATTGACTGAATGATGGGCTTATCTTTATTCTTCAATATTTTGAAATGTAAAATTTGAGATTCCTAATTCTATCGAGGTAGGTTCTAACTTTTTTGATGCAAATCTGATGTCTCCAAAAGCTAGCAGAGATTTTCATGAACTTCTGAAGCAAATGAGTTTCTCTTATTTCAACAGAATAGGTTCTCAGTCATATGAAGCTTCTGCTTATTTTGAGTCAAATGTAGAGGTTGAAGTAAAACAAGGGCAATCATTTTTCCACTGTCATTCATTCAAAACTTGAGGACAATTATCTTGTACCCTAAAAGGATAACTGGTAGCTCTTGAATCAGGAAGATTCATGACCCTAAGTTCATATCTGTGAAACCGGGAAAATGGTTTAACCCTGTTTACTTCAATTTCCACATGAGCTAGTGAAAAGAAATGGTAGACTACTCCAGTATCTTCATCAAGAAAGGATAAAATTGTATCAATAAAAATGGGGCATGACAGAAATAGAACAACAAAAACTTGTTCCTCTCTCCAACAATTCCCATTTGTCTAGATTAAATATCCCCAGATCCTTATTCAAATTATCTTAGGGCATATTCAGTCTCCTCATCATCTCAAAAGCCATCTTTTCAATGAATCCCATAAGGTATCATAACATTGATTGTTCTACCAAAAATATAATTAGATTTAGAATCAGATGATTTGGAGTACAAATCTTGGTTTTTCTACTCACTTTTATAACCTTAAATAAATCTCTCAACTTTTGTGCATATATTGAAAGAACTAAACCAAATAATCTCTAAAATTCCCAAGAAATGTTAATCCTATGATCACATTATATCTTGATGTTACCCAAATATGTTTATACAGTTAGACAAAAGATGTTCTAGATATCACTGATTAATTCTGAGTATAGAGAGGTTAATACATGCAGTACTGTGAACATAAACCTGTTAGTGTAGCTTGATATCATATAATAAATTTATGGGATTATAATTTCATACTTATGATTGATGCATGTTAAATTTGCAATCTATTAAAACCCCTAGGTTTATTACCATGAATTGTTGTCTACCTACACCATTCCCTAATTGATAAAATTTTGGGGGGGGTGGTTGAGCTTGTAAGGTGATTTAAATTGATATGATCTCAAATAAATTTCACTTCACTATTTGTACTATTTCTTCTTGTACTTCTAGTCCCAGTGACAAGTCAATAAAATCTAAGTCCCCTAAGGAATGCATTTTATTTTTGCATTCTCAGTGTTTAAAACTATTCCTGGAACAGGTAAAGCATTTAATCAATGTTTGTTCATAGGGGTTTATTGTTTACTTTCTTGCTTCTGGTTATTATACCACCTAGTATTTAAAACCCTTCTAACTTGTTTAGAAATGTGAGAATCTGTGTTATGTTTGCATGGCCTCTGAGAACCCAGAGTGAGGTAGACATCAGTAAAAAACACAGAGGGGGATTTTAGTAGTAGACCTCTCTTTCATAGTTTTATACATAATAAATAAATACTTGTGGAATGAGTAGCTGAATCAAACCACATAAATGTTAAAATTATATTGCAAAGGGCAAATACTATAATTATTTTATAGAGGCAGAGATGTCTTTGGAAAATTTTCCAAACTTAGTGCTTTGGAATCATTTTTTAAATGCAACAATTATTTAAATTTCCTTTGTGAGGAGAACCAATATTGATAAAAGTACTTAGAGTAACATGTTGCTGATGATGTCATTACATAATAATAGATTATGAAAATAATTTTAATTTAATTGATATCTAAGCAGCTTGAAATCATTCTTTCCCTGCCTTTTTTGACATTAATTCATATTTAATTTGTCCATCAAAATTGCAGTGTCAAAATCATGTGAAGAATCCAATGCTATTTTATAAACAACTATTCCATTAGATGACATCATTATTTGGAAGAAAAAATGTATAATGTTAGAATTTTGAGAATTAAGTTTTTATTCCTATATCTATCTCTGACTGTATAATTATGTCCAATCCACTTAGCTTCTTTGGTCCTCACTTTTTCATGCTTTGGTTTTTGTCTTGTTTTGTTTTGTTTTGTTTTCTGAAGTTGAGACTCCTTTATTATCCACACTGAAAGGAAAAAAGACCATTTACAAAGCTTTTCTTTTTGATAATTGTCACAGGATTGATTTCAAAGATAGATGAGTTCATCCCAACTAATTAAATTTCATGTCACCATTCCACAGGGTCTCACCATGCAATGACTAGATTTAATGCCAACACCTTATCAACATAGCTTAATTTATCTCAGATCTCCCAATTTAAATAATTCCATCAGATTTGACCTTCAGTGTACAAAAACTACAGTCATTCACTACCTCTCACAGTTCAGGTCTCACTTTTGAAAATTCTTTATAGTTGGACAAATCTTAGTTTAAGCATAATTTTTTTATAGTTTTGATTTTTTATTAACTTAAGGCAATAGCATTAAGTGATTTGCCCAAGGTCACACAGCTGGGAAATTATTAAATGTCTGAGGTCAGATTTGAGCCTAGGTCCTACTGACTCCAGGGCCAGTACTTTATCTACTGCACCACCTATTTGTCTCTACATCATAAATTTTTGAAAGAAGAATTTTCCACAATTACTTTCCAAAATGGATAAGAAAAGTTTCTGAAGTATAAGAAAGATCACATCATTCCAATGTCTATATATTTTTTTGCAACGCAATGGGGTTAAGTGTCTAGCCCAAGGTTATACAGCAATGACTGTATTTTTTGACTCATCAACATATTTTCATAAAATACCTTCTACAAGGAAGAAAGCATACTGCTATTGTAGAACATTTAAAGCTACTTATATGTAATCATAGTTTCAAAGTTCATTAGTGTGAGACTCTCTCCTGATTGGAAGAAAACAAAGTCCTTGGCCTGCAAGAGTTGGTAAGAGTGAAAAATTCTAATAGTGCCATGTCTTTGTACCTGCTTCAATGCTCCTTGAATATAAGATACTTTGACACCGGATTTGAACTCAGGTACTCCTGACTCCAGGGTCAGTGCTCTATCCACTATGCCACTTAGCCACCCCTGAATTTAAGATACATTTGACCCCTTTCATCCTTCAAAAGAGAAGATGGACAATGCCAACTCCACTTCAGATTGTTAAAAGACAAGACTGGAAAAAAGTTTACATGAGATCTAGGATTCTCTTTCATATCCCTATCCTCAACCTGCCACACTAGTGATTTCAGTCACCTTGGGTGAGATACCTTTTTCTTTTAATTGAGCTGAATTACTTCCCTCCCAAAGGGACAATATTGCTTTCTTTCATGTGGTAAATATTCACTCAATTTCTCATTCTCTTCTCTTTTGCTTTCTAATTAACTAAGTTAGTTTCTTGAGTAAATTCTATGTGTGTTCATTATGTATTTGTTATTTGTTGGGGAGTCAAGCCATAAATATAAAACTTGGGGTCCTACCCTCTCTCAATTGATGAAACAATAAATAGAACTTAGATTGATCCTAAAATACACATCCTAAAATCCACTAGATCAAAATAATTCAAAGAAGCAAATATATTTTAACCCAGCCTTCTGAAGATAGCAGTCAGAGATGGAATATAAGATATATAGAGCATATTTATTATGTCTGGATCAGAGAAAGCAAGAATGAACTAATGTGTAATAATTCTGAATTAATGTAAAATTTTCAGGGTATGAAGTATTTTAAATGACAGATGAGGAGTCTAAATTTTATTTTTGAGGTTATAACTACTGGAGTTCATTGATTACTTGGGAGATGTGGTCAGATAGTTACATTTCAAAAACTTTTCTGTAAGGTGTATGTAGGATAAATTGAAATGGGAAGAAAAAAGATGACAAGTCAGAGTTGGATGTTGAAAAGTTCCAGGGAAAAGATAATTAGGAACTCAACAATAATGATGGCTATATGATTTATAAGAGAGTTGTGAAAAATAGAAATATTTGTCAACTAATGTAAGAGTAGGCATAGTTTGTTTTGTTACACTTAACTTTATTGTACTTTGTAGATATTGTATAGAGGAGCATCTTATTTGTTTTGTTTGGGATTTTTTTTTTTTGGTACAAATTGATGGACTGTGACAACCCGGCAATAAACAAGTCTATTGGAACCATTTTCTATAGCATATGCTCATGTTGCCTCTCTCCATTTCAAATTTTGGTAATTCTCACAATATATTTCAATCTTTTTCATTATTATTATTATGTCTGTTTTTGGTGTTCTATGATCAGTGATCTTTTATATAATTAGTATAATTGTTTTAGAGTGCCATGAACCATATTCATGTAAAACTGTGAACTTAATAACTGTTGCATATGTTCTGATTGCTCCACTAACCAACCAAATATTCCCCTATCTCTTTCCCTCTCTTCAGTCCTCCCTAGTTCCTAAGATACAATATTGAAGAATTTTATAGAAATTTATTAGATAAAGTAGCAGCTGGATTAAGAGGATTCACTCCATTTTTTTTCTTTTTTTGTAGTTTATTTATTTTGTTATTACAATAATCTTGTTGCGAGAGTAAACATAAACCCCCTTCCTGCCTCCCCCCCAAAAAAAGATGAGAATCTCCAAGAATAGTGGGAAAGGAAAGAAAAGTGTTCCTTAGTCTGTGTTCAGATTCCAATAGCTCTGTCTCTGGGATGAGTTGATTTCATTATCATAGGTCCAAGAGTAGTTGCTTCAATATTTTTTCCAGCCACTATTATTAGTTGTACTTCCCTCCACTCTATTCCTCCCCACTCTCATTTATTGTCTCTCCTTCCATCCTGTCCCTGTTCAGAAGTTTGTTATATCTGATTACCATCTGTCATGATCTTCCCTCTTCTATCACCTATTTCCCCCTTTCCTTCCTCCCATTTCCCCTGATCCCATTCCTTCCCCTCTTTTGCTCTAGAGTAAGATATATTTCTATACCCTATGAAGTGTGTATATTATTTCCTATTTGAGCCATTTCTGATGAGAATGAAGGTTCACTCATTTCCCCTTGTCTTCCCCCATTCCACTCTATTGTAAAAATTTTTTCTTGACTCTTATGTGAAATTTCTTAGCCCCTTCTTCCTTTGCTTTCTCTTCTGCCTAGTACTTACCTTTATCACCCATTGACTCTGTCTTTTTACTACATTATTTCATTATATTCAGTTCCTTCCGGTGCCTTGTCTATATATGCTCCTTCTAACTGCTCTTATGAATGAGAAAGTTCATTTGAATTATCAGTATATTCTTCCCATGCAGGAACACAAACAGTTCACCATCATTAACTTCCTCATAATTAGTCCTTCTCATCTACCCCCTCTATTGTTCCCCTGAGTCCTGTACTTGGAGATCAAACTTTCTGTCCAGCTCTGGTTGTTTCAATAGGAATATCTGAATGCCCCATTTCATCGAAAATCCATCTTTTCCCTTGAATGAGGATGTTCAGTTTTGTTGGGTAGTTGATTCATGGTTGCAAACCAAGATATTTTGCCTTCCAGAATATTATAGTCCAAGCCCTATGAGTCCTCAGTGTAGATGCTGGCAGATCCTGTATAATCCTGATTATAGAGCAATGGTAGTTGAATTGTTTGTTTCTGGCAGTTTTTTGTATTTTCTCTTTGACTTGGGAGTTTTGTAATATGACTTATATTCCTGCAAGATTTTGTTTTGGGATCTCTTTCAGGAGGTGATCAGTGAATTCCCTCAATTTCTATTTTATCCTCTGCTTCTAGGATCTCAGGGTAATTTGATATATTTCTTGAAAAATGAAGTCTACCATCTCTTCCTGGTCATGACTTACAAGTATACCAATAATTTGTAAATTATCTCTCCTGGATATGTTTTTCAAGGTCAGTTCTTTTTCCAATGAGATATTACACATTTTCTTCTAATTTTTGGCTTTTTTTGAAGACTTTTATTTCTCCCTGATGTCTTGCAAAGTCATCAGCTTTGTTTAGTTCCATTATGCATTAGAAGGAATTATTTTCTTCAGAGAGCATTTTATCTCCTTTTCCAGCTAGCCAATTCTACATTTTAAGGCATTCTTCTCATTTCCCTTTTGGGTTACTCTTTCCATTGGGCCTCAACTGGTTTTTAACATTATTTTCTTTAGTAATTTTTGTATTTCTTGCCCCAAGCTGCTGACTTGGTTTTCATGATTTATCTACATTGCTCTCATTTCTCCTCTCAATTTTTCCTCTACCTCCATTAATTGCTTTTCTAACTCTTTTTTGAGCTCTTCCATAGCCTGAGTCCATTTTCTATTTCTCTTGGAGGTTTTGGAAAGAGAAGATTCAACTTTGTCATCTTCCAAGTATGTATTTTGGTCCTCCATGAGACCAAAGTATTTTTCTATATTCAGATTCCTCTTTTTTATTTTTTTGTTCATTCCCTTAGCCTATGACGGATTTACTGCATTTGCAAGGCTTTGGTGGGGGGGGCACAATTCACAGGGACCTTAATTCCTTCAAGGTCTTATGAGAGGCTCTGCCTGATCTCTTGCCTGTGCTCTGGTATGTGGATGACCAAAGGCTCTCCCCCTCTGCCCTAGATCTGTGAAGAGAGTCCCTGCTCCCCTATGGTGGCATGGGGACCCAAACTGCAACCTAGATCTGACCACAGGAAAACAAGTCCTGCACCAGGAAGAGCAGGAAGACCTCTGCAAGACTGCACATACCTGGAAGTGCTATGTGACTTCACTGATTGCTGCTGCAGGTTCTCATTGCAGGGCTATTCTGATGTTAGTGTTCCACTCCAGTGTCGCAGAGCTCTCTCACTACCCCCTCCAGCTATCCCCAGTGATCCCTGGACCAAGAGGTCTGGAACCCATCCCCTCTGCCAAAGACCCAGGTGCTACCAGGGACCCAGGCACCCAACCCAGCTACACTGAAGTTCTTTCCAATTCTCAGTAATGAAACAGACCTTTTCTACTGAACTTATAAGTTGTCTTTCACTGGGAAATTGTATTACTCATTCTTTCTGTGGGTTCTGCCCCTCTAAAATTTTGCTAAATTCACAATTTGATGGCTTCTGGAGTTTTGAGGGAACACGTTTCCAAGAATTCCTGCCTTCATGCTGCCATCTTGGTTCTACCACAGGCTCCTCCCACACACACTCCAATTTTTGAAAGAAGTTCTACTATGGGTAAAATATTATCAGATTGTTTTGCATGCTACAAGAGAAACCTTTTGAAAAAGGAAGATTCAATAAATATGTCAAACTTCTTGTTGTTTTATTTTAGAAACTGCCACAGTCATCCCAGTCTTCAGCATCCACTACCCTGATCAGGCAACAACCATTAACACTGAGGCAAAACCCTCCAAAAGCAAACAGATTACTACTTGCTGAAGGTTCAGATGATGGTTAGTAGCTTTTAGCAATAAAACATTTTTATTTAAAAACATATTGTTTTTAGACATAATACTATTAAACACAACAGACTGTGATATGGTATAAACAAATCTTTTATGTGCACTAGAAAAATTTTTAAAAATTTGTGAAATCTGTTTAGTTGTGATAATCACTTTATGCTATAGTCTGAAACTGAAAATGCTCTATCTCCAAGTTATGTTAGATTATTTTCTCAGATCCTGACAACAGAACCATGGGTAAGATAGCAATGAAATGTAGCAAAAAAAAAAATAGCCTTTGGATTTGGCAAAAAAAAAAGCACTTGAATTCAAATTCTGATTTTCTATTTACTAGCTCTATGTCCCTTATGAACTTCAATATTCTCAGTTGTAAAATGGGAGAGGGGAGATAAAAGTAATACCTAACACTCTTGAGTGCTTTGCATCTTAAATGAGATAATACTACATAACTGCTATCTCTACATTTCAAAGGCCTGCGGAAAAGATAGAAGTAATAGATCCTTGTGGATTGAGACTACAAAAAGGAGTAAAAATTTGAGCTGATACTTGAAAAATGATGAACAATATCTTGTTATATAGAAAGGCAAGTAGATGGCATTTCATGAAAGAGGGGTATAGGTGATTAAAAGACTTTTAATGTTTTTTTTATGATTTCTCTATAATTATTGTATTTGTGAGACAAGGAGTAAAAGTATGTTTAGTATAAACTTCATTTGAAACTTTGGAAAAAAGAATGAAAATACAGGTTATAGCCTGGATGATTGTTTTAGTTTTTGTCGTTTAAATTTGTTGTTTATTCATATGTGACTTAGAATATTGCTGGCATCTCAATGAATAATAATAATAATAATAATAATACCACTTATACCTATCTCACAAGGCTGTTGTGAGCATTTTATAAGATGATGCCTGCAACAATATTTACAAATAAAAGGCATTATATGAATGTTAACTATTATTATTAATTGTAGGTTTCAGATGAATTGTTCCCAAAATCTAATAGATTGATTCTCTAGTTCTTTCCTTCCTCTATTTCACCTTTTCACAAAGGTTCTTGATAAATTTCCCTATCATGACACAAGAGATCATAACCCCAAATTTGAAAAACCTGTCTCATTGCAACATGAATATATTGAAAGAAAAAAAAGCATATTCAATGAACATATAGGTTGCTTCCTGAATGAAAATTAGGCATTTTTAGAATTTCCCTTAAATAATAATTTAAGTCCATGGAAGATAAACATATATGCCTGTAATGTTTTATTCCTTTTGAATTCCTGCTCATGTTTTGTGACTTTTGGCTTCCTATAGCAGTAGACTACAACAGGCTCTTTATCAGAGTAGTTTTACAGTGGAAATAGCTTTGGACACTACCACTCCTCCTATACTTATACTTCTCACAAATAGCTTGCAAAGGTATGGCTATAAGATAATAATGATGTTATTATGTTTTGTTTTGTTTTATAATTGACTTCCAAAAGAATCTAAATTAATTTGAGAAATTATGTCCAATGAGATTCTAATGCATTGACCTATGAAGCCATCCTGCTATACATTTGATCTGGGATTTCATCTGAATAATCTGATGAAATAATAGAGAAGACCATGAGCTAAACTTTTCCTTATAGCAGGCTAGTAATTACAGTATTAATATTTTATCTTTAACTATGACCCCTTCTCACCTTCACTGAGAAGATTCATAAAGCCCAGTGTATCTCAGGGTCCTTAGAAGAATTATTCTCAGAATTTCTGAATTCTTGATTCTGCCTAATACCAGTCCACCCTCAGATTGAAGGTCCTTTGTGAGTAGGGTAAATATCTTTCAATTACACTACCAAGAAAAAAGCCTTACACAAAATGGGCATCTAAAAAAATCCTTGATAAATTGAGTTGAGGAGCCAATATGTGTTTCAGTTGATAGAGTGCAAGCCTGGAGTTTGGAAGACTCATCTTCATGAGTTAAAATCTGGACTCAGCACAAGTCATTTCCCAATTAATAAAACGTCAAAGTATATGAACAGATAGTTTTCAAGTGAAGAAATTAAAGATATATATATATATATATGTATATATATATAATACATATATGTAATCATATGAAAAAGTGCTCCAAATCACACATATACATTTAAAATAATATGAAAAAGTGCTCCAAATGACTATTAATTATAGCAATGCAAATTAAAACAACAATGTGATATCATCGCAAACCTATCAGATTAGCCCTGGTAAACAAAAAGGGAAGATAATCAATGTTGGAGACATCATGGGAGGATTGAGACATTGTTGCATTGTTGGTGAAGTTGTGATTGGATCGACGGTTTCTGAAGAGCAATATGTAACTATACCCAAAGAACAATAAACCTGTTCATACCCTTTGACCCAGCAATTCCAATTCTAGGACTATAACCAGAAGAAATTGTAAAAAAATGGGAAAAGTACTATATGTTCCAAAATATTCATAGCAGCTCTATAGTGGCAAAGAACTGGAAACTGACAGGATGTCCATCAACTGGGGAATGCTTACACAAGTTATGGTACATGATTACTATGAAATGTTATTGTTCTATAAGAAACCATAAATGACTGGACTCTAGAGAATCATGGAATGACTTACAGGATCTGATGCTGAGTAAAAGGAGTAGAGTCAAGAGAACAATGTACACATCAACAATGTTATAAGATGAACAAACTTGATGGAAGCACCTCCTCTCAACAGTCCAGAGAGATAAAACAACTGTATTTGACTGGTTATGGACTATATTATCCCCAAATAGAGGAAGAAAAACAGAACGAATTAAAACAAAATTAAAAAAAAACAACCCTTCCAAACCGGATGAACATTGTATAAGAATTATCTCTTATGTGCAATGGATAGAGCACTGGCCTTGGAGTCAGGAGTACCTGGGTTCAAATCTGACCTCAGACACTTAATAATTACCTAGCCATGTGGCTTTGGGCAAACCATTTAAACCCATTGCCTTGAAAAATGTAAAAAAAAAAAAAGAGAATTACCTCCTATGTATGCCTTTCCCTTAGTCCTAATTCCTCATGCCAAAAATTACTAATTTGTAAATAGGTTTAAAAAAATATCTATGCAGAATGCTAACCTGGCTATTCCCTGCTGAGAGGAGGGATGTGGGAAGGAAAGATGAAGGGAAATTTTGTAACTTGGAAATATGCATGTTCAAATGGTTGACAATAAATAAATTTCAAATAAAAAAAGTCTGCCCTCAGATCCGACTAGCTGTGTCAGTTTCTTCATTTGTAAAGTAATCTGTAAAAGGGAATGGGAAACCACTCTAGTATCTTTGCTAAGAAAACCCCAAATGAAATCACAAAGTTGAATTCCCTGAATAACAACAAAAAATTGAGCTGAATTATTTCCTGATGGGAGGTGAATAAATTCACTCTCATGTCTCCACTAGTTTCCATTTACAAGCATGGATGTTTACTTTTTGAGTATTTTATTGCTGTGAAGGGATAAGCCCTATATGAGATCTTTCAAGCAGGATATGTGCCTGCTAAGGCATTAATATTACAAGAAAAGAGTGCAAGATTTGGAGTAATAAACTATGGATTCAAGTTGTAGCTCTCCCAGTTACCATTTACATTGCTTCGGGAAAGTTACTTCATTCCTACACATCTCTATTCCCTTATCTATAAAATGTGGCAGTTGAACCAAATGGCCTCAAATAACACTACAAAATATAAATCATCATTTCTTAGATCCTACAGCATAATCAGTTTTTTAAGAACCTCAAAACTTCTCTTCAAGTAGCATAGAGAAAGGATAAAAGGACACAAAGAGCAATTCCTTTATCTTAAATCTAATTTGCATTTCCCTTTTGTCATAAAATTTTTGAATAGGAATGTCTTTGTGTGAAACCTCTAGCAGCACTTTGTTAAAACTGCCCAAACATTAACTCACAATTCATGATTAAAATCTAGATTCGCACTGCCTTTGTATGAGAAATAATTCTGATAGTGTATGGTTCTAATTTGCTCCATACTAATGTCAAAGCAGATCACCTCTCAAACCAGTTTTTTCATCTTCAGTTCGAAATTCCTAACCTATCTTGAAGCTCAAGGACCATTAATTCAGTTATGTGAGTCTGATTAGTTAACTCCCTTTCAAAAACTTAATCATATTCGGTCTGAAGCAACTATTTTTCATGAGATTAGAGCAGTTAAAAATAAGATGTAAACTTGGAAAAGGCCTTAGAGATCATCTGGTTCAGTTTTCTTCCATCGAGTACATGAAAAATTTGAGACCTAGGGAAAATGAAAATGAACATCCCATAGCATAACCAGCAGAACCTGGACTCAAATCAAGATTGTCTAACTCCAAATTCAGTATGATTTCCAATGAAACATAAGAGAATGAGATTTGATCTTTAAGTGGAATTCCTAAAGTATAGTTTTTAGATTATTATTTCTAAATAGTTTTGAAGTATTAATTAAAAAGCAAACATTGTTCATATAAAAATAAATTGTATTTACTAGCTTAATAAAATGTGTCAGATTCATTGATCATTAATTACCTTAATGTGACATTTGTCTGATAAAGTCAATCATATACTACTCTCCAGTCAAGACAGATTTTTTTCATAATTTTACCTATTACACTTACACTATTTATAAAATTTTTGCAAATATATCTCACTACCAAGTAGAATCAGGGAAAGAGACAACAGAGCAAATAATGCAAGGCAGTTTCCTAAAGAACAATTTCTAGTCAGCAGTAGATTTACACCATTCTATTATGCTAAGAGAAAAAAAGAAAATATGTTAAGATAGATTATTAACTTGGAAAATGACTCTTATCAAATTACTGTTTTTGTTTACTGAAATTGAAATTGTTCACACAATTCCTATCAAGTGATCTGAAAATAAGATCTTAGCTATCTTGTTTCATTTAACCTTATTCAAACTGATTTTCTTAAAGAATTGTGGAATGTTAGACTGGAACAATCTCTATTTATTTTCTAGTACAAACTTTTCATTTTATAGCTTAAGGGGAGAGAAGTTAAGTATGGTCTTAAGATCTGAGCTCTGGTTAATAACACCCAAGATTCCTGTTTAGCATTCATACATGCTTGTTCATTTTATGTTTTCTGGAAGCAAACAGTGTGAGCTAGAAAATATAATCATATATTTATTTTGAATGGTTTATTTTTTAGAAAAGTTGTTTACATATTCTGAATTCTTCGTTCCATTTACAAGAAGAAATGTACATTGCTGTGCTCCTAGCAAAAATAAAAAGACACCTAATTCCTCTCATAATAAGGTAATATTACTATTATTACTACATGTGGTTTGGCAGCGGTATTTCATTTAACCACCAAACCATTTAGAATTCTTCCATATGGGAAAGGGAAGCAGTTCATGACCAAGGAAGAGGTGGAGAACATCACTAAAAGCAAACTAGATGATTTAGATTACATTAAATTAAAAAGCTTTTGCACAGACAAAACCACTGTAACAAAGATCAAAAGAAATGTAGTAAACTGGGAAACAATCATTACAACTAATAAAGTACTCATTTCTAAAATATACAGAGAGGTCTCCAGGGCGGCGGAGCCAAGATGGTGACATGAAGGGATCCAGTCTTAGGAGCTCTCTGATAAAAACTCATAAACTAAGGACTCTAACTAAACTTTCGAGAGACAGAACCCACAAAGGGACCCAGTGAGGCAGTTCTCCTACTCAAGGTAACCTGGAAAAGAGCAAAAAGTCTCTGCTCCCCGGGGTCGAAGGGGTGGCCCGCCAGAGGGGTGACCCAGCAGAGCCAAAGAACTTCAGCCTCCCGGAGGCAGCCCCAGGGCACTGGGAGCTGCGGCTCACAGCAGCGAGCGGGGGAGTCTCCTAAACTGCACCCCGGGGAGCACCGGCACAAAGTGGGGGAACAGCAGGGGACCTCTGCCAGGGCGAGCACTTGGAGCCCAGCCCTCAAGGCACACAGCCTGCAGCTTGGTCTCTCAGCTGCCCAAATCCAGGAAACAGAAGCAGGCGGAACCAGTAAGCAGGAGCCCCCAGGGCATGAGCCCATTGAGCTGAGGGAGGGGAGTGGAAAGAGAGACTGCCAAACTCTGTCTTCTGCCCCTGGAACAGGACTCTGGGGCTCTGACCACATTCAGATCCTGATCCCAGTCTAGGCCCCCCAATAGAACAACAGGGCCCTCCCACCTCGGCCCCATGGCAGAGGGGGGCTCTTATGTTCATTTACAGACCAGGAGGGAGGACAGAACCTCACACACTGAGACCCTTGTGGGAGTGTCCCAAAAGCTCAGGAAGCACCCCCAAAAACAGGCTTAGGCTGGGAAAATGAACAAGCAAAGAAATAAGAGGAAGACCATTGAGAAATATTTTGCAAATGAGCCCAAGAAGGATCAAAATACTCAGTCTGAAGATGAGGAAGCACAAGCTCCTGCATCTAAAGACTCCAAGAAAAACAGAAATTGGGCTCAGGCTATGATAGAGCTCAAAAAAGACTTTGAAAATCAAATGAGGGAGTTGGAAGAAAAACTGGGAAAAGTAAGGAGAGAGATGCAGGAAAAACATGAAAATGAAGTCAGCAGCTTAGTCAAGGAAATCCAAAAAAAATGCTAAAGAAAATAGCATGCTTAAAAACCAGCTTAGGTCAAATGGATAAAGCAGTTAAAATTTTTATTGAGGAGAAGAATGCTTTAAAAAGCAAAATTGGTCAGATGGAAAAAGAGATAAGAAAACTCTCTGAGGAGAATAAATCCTTCAGACAAAGAATAGAATTCAGGGAGATTGATGAATTTACCAGAAATCAGGAATCAATACTTCAAAACCAAAAAAATGAAAAATTAGAAAATGTGAAATATCTCATTGAAAAAACAACTGATATGGAAAACAGACTTAGGAAAGATAATTTCAAAATTATTGGGATACCTGAAAGTCATGATCAGGAAAAGAGCCTTGACATCATTTTCAAAGAATTACTCCAGGAAAATTTCCCTGATATTCTAGAAGCAGAGGGCAAAATAGAAATGGAGAGAATCCACCAATCTCTCCCCCCCGAGAAAGAGATCCCCCCCAGAAAAACCCCTAGGAATATTATAGCCAAGTTCCAGAACTCCCAAGTCAAAGAGAAAATATTACAAGCAGCCAGAAGGACACAGTTCAAATATCGTGGAGCTGCAGTCAGGATCACTCAGATCTTAGCAACATCTACATTAGAAGCTCATAGGGCTTGGAATACAATATACCGGAAGGCAAAAGAGCTTAGAATGCAGCCAAGAATGAACTACCCAGCAAGGCTGAATGTCTTCTTCCAGGGAAAAAGATGGACTTTCAATGAACCAGGGGAATTTCAAAGGTTCCTTTTGGAATGGCCAGAGCTAAACAGAAGGTTTGATCTTCAGATACAGGACTTAGGTGAAGCATGGAGAGTGGAGGAGAGGGGGGAAATGTGAGGGACTTAATGAGGATGAACTGCATGTATAGAAAAATGATACTGATAATATTCATATGAACCATCTCAGTTAATAGAGCAGGTAGAGGGAGCTTTTATAGTTGAAGCACAGGAGAAAGCTGAATTTGAAGATAAAATATGGTGTAAAAATGGAGTCAATAGGAAAAAAGGGAAATGGAAAGAGAGAAAGAAAAAGGAGAGGGGGAATAGTCCAAGATATTTCACATAATAAGATTTTTTATATTACAATGAGCTATTGCAACGATATGGAAGGGGGAGGCAAGGGGGAATGAGGGAAACTTTGCTCTCATCAGAGATGGCTAGGAGAGGAAACAGCAAATATACTCAATGGGGTATAGACATCTGGAGTAAGAAGGAGGGGGGAGCAGGGGGAAGGGGTGGAGATGTGAATAAAAGAGAAGAGGATGGACCATGGGGGGACAGTGGTCAGATATAACACATTTTCTTTCTTACTTCATGCAAGGGGCTGGAATTGGATGACCTGCCCAGGACCATAGGTCCAGGTGGGTTCTGGGCCTAAGGGGTGGTATGGGGGCTCAGGGTTTCTTGGCCCAGGATCTGTCTGCTGCACCACTCAGCGACCCTACAGCAGAGTCAGAGTGAAAGGAGAGAGAAAATTTCTCCACAGTAGTGGAGAAATAAGAAAGGATGGAATTGCAATCAGCAATGGCAACGTTGGAAAAATATGGAAGTAACTTTTGTGATGGACTTATCATAAAGAATGTGATGCACTCATGACAGAGTTGATGGTGTTGGAACAAAGACTGAAGCACATTTTTTGTTATTATTATTTGGGGGAGGGTGCAGGGCAAGTCGGGCTGGGTGGCCTGCCTGGAGCCACATAGCAGAATGATCTTTGGGTGTCTGAGGCCGGATTCAGACCCAGGTGCTCCTGGCTCAAGGGCCAGTGCTCTGTCTGCCCCCCAGGCACCCCTACTATTATTACTATTTTATTGTATTTTGGGTCTTTTTTTTTTCCTTTCTTCTTTTTGGTTTTTGCAGGGCAGTGGGGATTGGGTGGCTTGCATGTCACATGGGTGAGTGATTATTGGGTTTACGAGGCTGGATATGGACTCAGGTGCTCGTGGCTCCAGGGCTGGTGCTTCGTCCATTGCGCCACCTGGCCATACCTACAATTATTACTATTATTTTTTTTAATTTTAATTTTTTTTCTCTCCCCTTTACTTTTTCCGCCCAAGCAAGTCTATCTATATTCATGGGGGGATGGGTATTTTGTTTACTTGTAAACAAGTATATTTTATTAATGTAAAAAAAAACATTTGTACGAAATGAGAATTTAAAAAAATTAGAAAATAAAAAAAGCAAAAAAAAAAAATATACAGAGAACTGAGTCAATTTTTTTTTTAAAATTAAGCCATTCCCCAATTGACAAATGGTCAAAGGATATGCAAAGGCAATTTACAAATGAGGAAATCAAAGTGATCCATAGTAATATTAAAAATTGCTCTAAATCAGTATTTATTAGGGAAATGCAAATTAAAGCATATCTGAGGTAGCACCTCACACTTCTCAGACTGGCCAATACGACCAGAAAGGACAATGATCAATGTTGGAAGGGATGTGGAAAATGTGGGACTCTAATACCTTGTTGGTGGAGCTGTGAAATCATCCATCCTTTCTGGAGAGCAATTTGGAATTACGCGCAAAGGACAACAAAAATGTGCATACTCTGATCCAGCAATAACACTATTGGGTCTTTACCCTGAATTGATGATGGAAAAGAGTAAAAATATTACTTGTACAAAAATATTAATAGCAGCCCTGTTTGTGGTGGCAAAGAATTGGAGATCAAGTAAATGTCCTTCAATTATGGAATGGCTTAACAAACTGTGGTACATGTATGTCATGGAACACTATTGTTCTATTAGAAACCAGGAGGTATGGGATTTCAGGGAAACCTGGAGGGATTTGCATGAACTAATGCTGAGTGAGAGGACAAGAACCAGAATAACACTGTACACCCTAACAGCAACATGGGGGTGATAATCAAGCTTAATGGACTTGCTTATTCCATCAGTGCAAACTCAGGGACAATTTGGGGTTATCTGTGTTGGAGAATACCATCTGTATCCAGAGAAAGAATTGTGAAGTTTGAACAAAGACCAAGGAGTGTTACCTTTAATTTAAAAAAAAATGATCTCATTATGTAATCTTGCTATCTCTTATACTTTATTTTTCTTCCTTAAGTATATGATTTCTCTCTCAACGCATTCAGTTTGGATCAATGTATACCATAGAAACAATATAAAGACTGGCAAATTGCTTTGTGTAGGAGGTGGGGAAAGGGAAGTAAGATTAGGGAGAAAATTCTAAAACTCAAAATAAATGAAATCTTTAAAAAAATGTAAAAAAAAAAGAATTCTTCCATATGACAATGATGATTGAATGCTAGTTTTGTCTTTCCATTAACACCTGTTCATTGAGAATAATAGAATGTGAATCTAATCTTGAAGAATGTTAATTTTGATGATTTTCTATGAAAAGTCCAAATAAAAATAAATTATTTGGCTTTTGGAATTATAATAGTTCCCATTAAAATAGTCATGAAGCATAACCTAAGAAAAAATGTTCTATGTGAAGAAAATATGCAACATAAATATGGAAAATTGGCTTTTTTGTGCCATGGTCTCCTGGAGCAAATCAGAAATCTAAAGTAAGGAAATTATTAACATTTTTTTGGTCTAGATCATTGTTTCAACTCATAATCTTGCCTTCAAAAGAGGAGTGTGTAGTCTGATTATTCATTATAGAACTCATTCTTAACTCAGAATTGTACAATTTATCTCTTTTACATAAATGTTTATTAATGCCTTGCATTTTTAACATCACTCTAATTTCTGCTAGCTTTCCTTTCCCCTTTGCTTCCTTTATAACAAATAATATATTAAAGGCAAAAAAGAAAGAAAAAGAAAAAATGAATCCCAATATACTGAAAATTCAGAAAAATATATCACAATATACAATCATAATATTCCTCCCACTTCTGCAAGAAAAAGGGCACAACAGCTAACTTCTAATTTTGGTGATAATTCTTCACATTGTTTCCAAATCCTTGCTACCATAAAAAGTGCATTTACAAATATTTTCATGTATATAAGAACTTCATTTTTTATCAGTGACTTCATTGGGGTATATCCTTTATAGTGATTTTGAATCAGGTGCTGGATATTTTATTTGTTTTATTTTATTATTCCAAATAGCTCTCCATAATAGTTTCACTGCTTCAAGGCTCCAACCAAAAGTGAACAATTGTGCATGTATTCCCACATTCACACCAACACTGATTATTATGATTTTATAAAAGTTGTAGTTTATTGAATATGAGATAAGAACTTGGAATTCATTTGACATTTTTCTCTAAGTAGTAATTTAAGGTATTCTTTAATATGATTATTAATACTTTGTAATACTTTTAAAATGTTTTTCATATCTTATGAAGATTTATTTATTAGCAAATGACATTTGTTTATGTACATACATGCATACTTATTATTGAAGGTGTGCCCGTGTGTATGTATAAATATATACATGTAGTTATACCTATCTTGTCTATTTATCTTGCTGGCTTAACCATTAACTCAGGAATCTGATAGGAATCTTTTTGGAAATGTTCAGTTTCATATAAGCAAATGTATCTCCTTTATCCCTTTAAATGTCTCCATTCCTTATCTAGTTAAGAATGCATCTCCTTACTAAAGTTTGAAAAGCAAATAATCTTCTTTTCTAATTTATGATATTATTTTTGATATTAAGATTAGGGGTACATGTGAATTGATTGTGGAATGTTGTATAACTTGTCCAATTTAGCTTAAGTTCTATCATAGTAATTTCCAGTTTCCCCAGCAAGTTCAATCAAATAGGGAATTCTTGTCTAGATAATCTATGTTTTCTTTTTATTGAGCACTGAGTTATTGAGTTCTAGCTTCTGATTCTCCATTGTCTAAATTATTCTATTAATCCACTACTCTACTTTTAAACTAATATTAATTTTTAATTATTCATTATATATATATATATATTCATCATATATGTATATATATGAGGCCTGAAAGAGATATCCCCCTTTTATCTCTAAATTTTTAAATTATTTCTCTTGATATCCTTGATATTACCCAAATGATTTTTATTTTTATCCTATAAAGTGACCCTTTGATAGTTGGATTAATTTAATTTCAAAAATATATGTTAATTTTGGTACTCTTTCATTTTCATTATGTTGGACTACTCAGTCACGAGATCTTAATATTCCTCCAGGCATTTAACTTGTCATTTATTTCTTTAAGGAGCACTTTTTAATTGGATTATTATACATATTGAGATTTTTAATTTTGGTACAACGTACTTTAAGCATTTTAAAATTATTTTGATTTAGATTTGCTTCTTTGCAATGATGATGATGAGAAGGATGATATAATATAATTTATTAAAGGAGAATATTTTGTAGCCTACAACTTTTCTGAAAATATATCAATTAATAACTCTGATTATCTAAGAGTATCTAAGAAAAGCATCATGTCATTAGCAAATAAGAATACTTGTTAATTATCTCCTTTAAGAACTTTAATTCATTCCCTTTTCTCTTGATATTCTTTCAGCATTCACTTGATAGCATTTTTAGAACTATATCAAAAAAAAATAACAAAGAACATTTGACTAACTCCTATATTTATTGAACACTGTTGCTGCAATTTATATTTTCTGTTATATCATTGTCTTTATTCTCTTGCAGTTCACTTAATTTTCCTTTATAAGTTAGATGTTATTCATTTAATGTTTATATTAGATTGATGTCTATGATTCATTTCAGCTTCATGTTTTCTCATTTTCCCCAATTGTTATGTTGTGAAGGTTTGATTTTACAACTTTTAATATTGTCACTGTAAAAACTGCTTTTATATTCACCTGATACATTTTAAATTTTGTTCCAGTTCTTAATGTATGCTACCTGAACGCCATTGATTTTTTAGTACTTTTTTGCTTAAGCAACAGATTGGGCTTTTTTTGGTTGTTGTTTTCTTAATTTTATCTGTTGCTCTGTTTTGTTTATTGGGTCTAATCAATCAACATTAAAAGTGATGAGTTAGATTTTTATGTTCTTCTATTTCTATCTAATACTGTTTTAATTTTCTGCCTTAGATTTTTTATTTTTATTTATTTATTTATTCTTATTTTATAGAAATAATGTTTTTATACATTATTAAAATATTCTTGTTTAAGACTAAACATAATACCCTCCCAAAAAAATATAGACTCGCATGAGTGATAAATTAAAGGGGAGAGAAAATAAATTAAAATTATTATTATTATTATTGTTGTTGTTGTTGTTGTTGTTGTTGTTATTGTTATTATTGTAGGTATGGCCAGATGGTGCAGTGGGCGAAGCACTGGCCCTGAAGCCAAGAGCACCCAAGCCCAAATCTGGCCCCAGACACTCAACACTCACCCAGCTGTGTGACCCCGTGCAAGCCACCCCAAACCCACTGCCCTGCAAAAACAAAAAAAAGACCCAAAATGAAAATTAAATAGTAATAATAATAATTATACAGGTGGCCAGATGGCGGACAGAGCACTGGACCTTGAGACAGGAGCACCCAGGTCCAAATCCCACCTAAGACACCTAACAATCACCGAGCTGTGTGGCACCAGGCAGGCCACCCAGCCCCATTTGCCCTACACTCCCCCCAGAATAATACTAATACTAATAATGCTAATAATGCTAATAATAATAATAATAATAATAATAATAAAAACAACAAATGTGCTTCTGTGTTCCAACACCACCATTTCTTTCACAGGTGGATCACATTCTTTATTATAAGTCCATCACAAAAGTTAGTTCCATATTTTTCCACCATTGCCATTGCTGATCTCAACTCCCTCCATTTGTACTTCTCCACTACCATGTACTATATTTTCTCTCCTTTCACTCTGTCTCGGCTGTAGGGTAGCTGAGTGGTACAGCAGACAGATCCCTGGCCCTGGGGTCAAAAGGACCTGAGCCCACATATCACCCCTTAGGCCTAGCATCCACCCAGCCCTATGGTCCTGGACAGGCCATCCAATCCCAGCCCCTTGCAAGGAGTAAAAAAGAAAATGTGTTATATCTAACCACTCTCCCCTCATGGTCCAACCTCTCCTCCAACATTCACATTTCCCCCCATTCCCCCTGCCCCCCTTTTCTCCTTCTTACTCCAGATGTCTATACTCCATTGAGTATATTTGCTGTTTCCTCTCCTAGGCACCTCTGATGAGAGCAAAGATTCCTTTATTCCCCCTTGCCTTCCCCCCTTCCATATCATTGCAATAGCTCATTGTAATAAAAGAAAAATCTTATTATATGAAATATCTTAGCCTATTCCTCCTCTCCTTTTTCTTTGTCCCATTACATTTCCATTTTGTCTATTGACTCTATTGTTAAACCACATTATATCTTCAAATTCAGCTTTCTCCTGGGCTTCGTCTATAAAAGCTCCTTCTACCTGCTCTATTAAATGAGACGGTTCAAATGAGTTTTGTCAGTATCATATTTCTATACAGGCATACATGAAGTTCATCTTCATTAAGTCCCTCAAATTTTCCCCTTCTCCTCCACTTTCTATGCTTCACCTGAGTCCTGTATTTGAAGATCAAACCTTCTGTTCAGCTTTGGCCATTCCAACAGAAGCATTCAAAATTCCCCTGGTTCATTGAAAGCCCATATTTTTCCCTGGAAGAGGACAATCAGTTTTGCTGGGTAGTTGATTCTCGGTTGCATTCTAAGCTGTTTTGTCTTTTCATATGGTTTCTGCTAAGTCCTATATGATCCTGACTGCAGCTCCATGATATTTGAATTGTGTCCTTCTGGCTGCTTGTAATATTTTCTCTTTGAATTGGAAATTCTGGAACTTGGCTATAATATTCCTGGGGTTTGGGTTTTTTTGGATCTCTTTCTCAGGGAGATCAGTGGATTCTCTTAATTTCTATTTTGTCCTCTGCTTCTAGGATATCAGGGAAATTTTCCTGTAGTAATTCTTTGAAAATAATGTCAAGGCTCCTTTCTTGATCATGACATTCAGGTATTCCAATGATTTTTAAAGTATCTCTCCTAAATCTGTTTTCCATATCAGGTATTTGTTCAATGAGATGTTTCACATTTTCTTCTAATTTTTCATTCTTTTGGTTTTGAAGTATTGTGTCCTGATTTCTCACAAAATCAGCAACCACCCTCTGTTCCATTCTTTGTCTGAAGTATTTGTTTTCTTCAGAGAGGTTTCTTATCTCTTTTTCCATCTGGCCAATTCTGCTTTTTAAAGCATTATTCTCCTCAATAACTTTTTGAACTGTTTTATCCATTTGATCTTTGATGATTTTTAACATGTTAATTTCTTCAGCATTTTTTTGGATTTCCTTGACTAAGCTGCTGATTTCTTTTTCATGTTTTTCCTGCATCTCTCTCATTTCTTTTCCCAATTTTTCTTCTGTCTCCCTCATTTGATTTTCAGTCTTTTTTTGAGCTCTCTCATAGCCTGAGCCCTATTTCTATTTTTCTTGGAGTCTTTAGATGTAGGAGCTTGTACTTCCTGATCTTCAGATTGAGTGTTTTGATCCTTCTTGGAATCACGGGCAAAGCATTTCTCAATGGTGTTCTGATTTTTTCTCTGCTTATTCATTTCTCCAGCCTGTACTTGGTTTGGGGGTGCTTCCTGAGCTTTTCAGTATTATTGGGACACCTCCCATAAGGATCTCAGTGTGTGAGGCTCTGTCCTCCTTCCTGGTCTGTGAATGACCATATATGCCCCCCTCTGCCATGGGGCTGAGGTGGGGGGCCCTGCTCTTCTATGTGAGGCCTAGACTGTGATCAGGATCTGAATGTGGTCAGAGGCCCAGAGTCCTGTTCCAGGGACAGAGGGCAGAGCTTGGCAGTCTCTCTTCACTCCCCTCCCTAGGCTCAGCACTCATGCCCTAGGGGCTCCTGCTTACTGGCTTCTGCTTCTGGTTCCTGGATCTGGGCTGCAAGGGCCAAGCTGCTCTCTCTTTTCCAGGTTACCTGCCTCAACTGCCTCATTGGATCCCTCTGTGGATTCTGTCTCTGGAAAATTTAGTTAGAGTCCTTAGTTTATATGTTTTGAGTGAAAGCAAACTAAGAGATGGTCCTCTCCTGTTGCCATCTTGGTTCTGCCCCTGCATTAGATTTTTTAAAATGCATTTTCTGTTTAAACAAAATTTTGCCTCTTCAATTATTTTTGATTAATCTCCTTTTAAAATATTGCTATTTCAACAGACTCTTATTCAGACTCTCAAAATTTCCCCTCTGATTTTTCATGCTGCTCTGGTTTGTAGGTTAAACTTAAATTATTAATTCATATTTCTTTCTTTTATCTAGTTATCTAAGCTCTCCACTCTTTTTTTCTCCATTTCCTGTCTCTAATACTTAACTTCTTTTGTCTTTTTCCCCATTTCTGCAACTTTTTTCTGACAATGATTTATTACATTTATTCTTATCATTAATTCTTTTAATTTGCTATCTATTCTAAACTTTATTTTTTAAATTTCTGATCCCTATACTTACTTGATCTTTAGTTTTGCATTTCTAATGGAATTAAAGTTTCAAAGATACCTATGTTGAGTTTCTACCTCTAATAATTGGTATGGAAATCTTGCTCTTCTCTAAATTCTTTTGTGATTCTCTCTTAGAAATGCTCAATCCTGTGGGAGATAGGATAAAAGTACAATCCCATTGTAGGAATATTCCTCCATTTCTCATTGTAGGCTTCATTATTCTCCCTCTTCCTCTCACCCTACCCTATTATTTCTTTCCCTTTTGCCATTAAATCTCCACTCTGACTTCATTATCTCTCACCCTTCTAGATTTCAGTTGCCTCCAAGATTTCTGATTTCCTTTATCTGAAGTTAAATGCTGCCAAAATGATATATTCTAGCAGAATTAGTTAATTTGTATGTCTTTGGTACTATGAAAAAACACTAATTCTTTAATCCTCATGCCCTAACAATATAACTCTCTTTTTCAGTCTGGTGGTAAATTTTTCTAGGGTCCTCTCAATTTAATTGAGGTTTCCCCTCATTATTCTCCCCCATTTGAATCCCTCCCTGTGCCACCTCATGCATTGTTGTGGTCTCTTTTTAACTGAGAGATCACGGTAACTATTTTCTTTCTATAACTTATCATGAACTTGATCAGCATATTTCTTCTATCTACATTCTCCTCTCAACCTTCTATGTATTCTCTCAGCATGTTAGTCCCACAAAAAAAAAAATCTAGCATCCTCTCCCCACCCAAATGATGATTTATCTAATCAGCAGATATTGAAAGTTATGGTTCAGAATATGTATAGCCTATTGCTTCTCACATTACATCATTATTAAAGTTTCACTTTCACTTATTCTTCTATTTATTTCCTCAGAGACAACTCTCATAATGGTCCTCTGTGGTTATTTTTCCTTTTAATCCTGTATCTTTCTCTTTTTTTGTACCTTTGCTAATAGATAGCACAATTTTTGTTTGCATTTTTTAAAAACCTTTCTTGTGTTTCTGTGGTCTGTAGTATTTATTCTCTGTCTTTTTTGTGTATGGGTGTGTCTATAGCTTTTCTCAGATTGTCTTTCCCTTTATATTTTATTCACAAATCCTGCAGGATACAGGTAGCATTTGAACATCAGATAATTTATAGTCTCCAGAAACTCTCTCCCCTCCCTCTTGGATTTTCATAGGCTCTCAGAGTTTCCGTTACTATCTAAGAGGTCCGCTCATCTCATGACATGACCTTAATGATTCTCCCCCCTCATCATACGATGCATGATATGCTGATGAACCCCAATCATCTCAGGAGATGTGTGGGATAATATTCAATCACCTAATTGCACAAACTCAGTTGCATTGGGTCAAGATCTCTAGGTCACTCTCGACCAGTTGAGAACTGGGTTTTTCCTAACTTGGGTTTGTCATCTCTGTCATGGGATTAGTTTTGTGATTGGCTGGGGCCATTCCCACTTTATAATGGATTCCCTAGGGACCCCCCTCCACCCTGTAAAGACCAACAACACCCTTCATTCCTCACATCCATGATTCCTAGTGATGCTGCTCTCTACTCTCAAACTTATATATTTCATATTTAATATATCACAGCAATATTTCACTATAAAGAGATAAATGGAAGGTACAAAGAAAATTCTTTCTGCACCAAAGAGACAATGTAAAAGATGGTTAGATTTGCATTGATGTGTGAAGGGAATTCTTTGCATAGCTATTATTATTATTAGCAGAAATGGATTACCTAATTCCTTGTTCAATGATTTGAAAATTCGTTCTATGCTATAAATCTATTGGATTAATGCTGCTAATTATAAAATCAGACTTTCAAAATGTTTCTTTGGGTTTAAAAAAGGAGAGGAATTGAAGTTGAGTTCTATGATAAATATTACAATAAGAAAATTATTTCATTTCATTCATTACAGAAATAAATATATATTCATACCATATGTAGACTCTATTTCATAGTTCAGGATAGATGAATTAAATTCTCTCTTTTTGTTTTAAATTTAATTTATTTTATTTTTAAACATGGCACATGGTAATATTCTCTGGAGAGTGTGTATGTGTGTGTGTATGTGTAGTGTGTATATGTGTGTGTGTGATAATTTGAAATATTAAGAATTTTTGTTTGATAAATCCCAATCCCTCTGCCTCACTTCATTTTTTCAAAATAAGATGACTGTTACGGATATATAGAAGCTAGCCATTGAAACAATGACACTTTACTGAAAATATAAGTTTCCCAATTCTAAATTTGAGGATATATGAATATATTTTAAATTGCACAGTTAATTAGAAGATAAAAGGTCAGTCAGGTAAACTGGAATTCAAATCCTAACTGAACTATAATGAATGTCTAGTTAGTATACATGGATCAATCATATAACTTTTCAGTTCCCGCAAAGAATTCTAAAACAGGAGTTTTGAAACACAGATTCTGTGTTTTTCAAATTATTTTGTCAAATATATTTCAATGCAGGGCAGCAAATTGGCACAATGGACAGAGTATTGGCCCTAGAGTCAGGAGGACCTGAGTTCAAATGCGACGTCAGACACTTAATAAATACTTAGCAATGTGATGTTGGACAAGATACTTAATCCTTTTCCTTTTCAAAGAAGCAAAATAAAATATATCTCAATGCAATTTGTTTCTTTTGTAATTGTATATGCTTTATTTTATGTATTTGAAAATATTTCACCAGACCCAAAGGTGTTTTGGAGTTGTTTAGTCATTTTTTTCAGTCATGTCTGGCTGTTCATGATCCCTTTGGAGGTTTTCTTGGCAAATATATCAGAGGTTTTTGTTTGGATGTTTTTGCTTTTTTGTCATTTCCTTCTCTAGCTTATTTTTTAGATGAGGAAACTGAAGTAGACAGCATTAAATGACTTGCAGAGAACTCACACAGAATCTATAGCCAGATTTGAACAGATTTGAACTCACTTGACTGTCCTGAAGGAACTTGTTGCAAAACACAAATACAAATGACAAATATTATTTAAAAGTGTATAAGATAGGCAAATAGCAACATGCCATTGGAATTCCATTGTAGAAAAGTATTACAGGCCAGTGCAAGTTCACTGCAATGGTGAGTTATGAGGAGAGCTTTATTGGATGTATCAAAATTCAGAAGAGGAGAGAGGATATGTTTCAAAATACCAGGAACTGTGAACAAAAATCTTTCCCACTTCCCTTAATATTAATAACTTCTAAGATTATCTCCAAATTTATATATATGTATATATATATATATGTGTGTGTGTATGCATTTATGTATGTATATCTATATCTAAATACATGTGCATATGTGTATATGCATGCTAGCAAATAATTTTTTTACATGTCAACTCCCCCAATAGATTGTGAACCTCTTGAGGGCGGATACCAGATTTGTCTTTCTTTGTAAGTCCAAAGATTGGCATAGTATCTGACAAATAGAGCTTAATTGATACTTGATGATTTGATAACTTGAACAGAGATAAAAAAAATACTGGTTATGCTTCAGTTCATAATATAAAGTATACTCATGGAGTGAACAAAGAGAGACAATATATGAAACACTATGAAATGAGGA
This sequence comes from Macrotis lagotis, assembly GCF_037893015.1. Classification (NCBI taxonomy): domain Eukaryota; kingdom Metazoa; phylum Chordata; class Mammalia; order Peramelemorphia; family Peramelidae; genus Macrotis; species Macrotis lagotis. Next base: position 53,878,721 of record NC_133662.1, read on the forward strand.
GAATACTAGATATTGTATTACTCTGAATAAATGTAGAAAAGTTTGGAAGTTACTCTAAGGTAATTTCAGATCACCTGAATTTCAGATTTCAAATTACTCAGAAGGTAATTTCAAGCTATTGAATATTTTTGGGTAATGAAATAAAGCTCTAGAACTATGAATAAGATATAACTTTGTAACAGATATAAAGAGTGAATTGATGTGAGTAGAGATTTTGTTTAAGAAGAGCTGATTAGGAAAAGTACTAATGTTCCAAAATATTCATAGCAGAGCTCTTTTTGTAGTAGCAAAGAATTGAAAATTGAGAGGATGGGCATCAATTGGCTAAACAAGTTATGGTACAAGAATACTATGGAACATAAATGGTCAGACTCGAGAGAAGCATAGAATGAATTACAGCATCTGATGCTGAGTGAAGGGAATAGAACACAAAGAACAATGTACACATCAACAACAACATTGTGAGATGAACAATCTTGATGGAAGCAACCTCTCAGCAGAGCTGGGACAACTGTATTAGACTGTCTATGTTCTATATTATCCCCATCCAAAGAAAGAAAAATAAAACAAAATGAAACACACACATTAAAAAACCCAACTCTTCAGAATCTGATGAACACTTTTTAAAAAATTATCTCTTACAAATCAATTTTCCTTAATCTTAATTCCTCATAGCAAAAGTTACTGTTCTGTAAACATGTGTATAAAAATATGCATGTACAATGCTAACCTGACTGTTCACCAATGAGGGGAGATTAGTGGAAAGGAAGTGTGGAAGGAAATTTTGTAAATATATACATTTTGTAAATATATACATATGAAAATAAATAAATAAATTTAATTTAAAAATAAATTTAATTTAAAATTTTAATTAAAATTTAATTAAATTTAATTAAAAAGATCTGATTGGAGTCTAACTCATTAGTATAAATAGGTGACAATGAAATTTCTTATAGAGAGTTGGAGACATTGGCCAAGAATTAATAACAGATATCAGAGCTGCTTCTACAGATCTGGAAATTATCTGTATTTACTATTTATTCTCTATCTTTGTCATATATAGTTTCCTTTATTCTCTAATACCTGTTATTTTGTATATGAATGGTGCCTAGTACAGTGTCCTATAACATAGGGGATAGTGAATTTATTAGATCATAGAAATAAAAAAAATAATTATATCAAGATTGTTAAATTTACATTGTCATTGGTATTTATAAAGCACTGTGTTAAGCATTAGAGATACATAAAAGGCAAAAACATGACCCCTTCCCTCACATTCTAAACAGAGATAACCAACAATTGTATGAGACATAGATGCTTACCGGGAGGACACTAGTAGTGGCGGGAGTCTAGAAAAGTCCTCTTGGAAGAGATAGAGACAAGAAATAGAATTTAACAAAGTTTTAAAGGAAGAAAGGAAGAGGGACAGTTAGATGGCACAGTGAATAACCCTGGAGGCTCTGAATTCAAAGCCAAACCTCAGACATTTAATAATTACATGTGTGGCCTTGGGCAAATTCCTTAACCCCATTGCCTTAAATATAAGAAAAGAAAGAAAGAAGAAAGGAAAACCAGGAATCGGAGGTGGGGTGAGAGAACAGCCCAGTTTAGTAGTTTTTTTAAAATTTATTTTATACTTAACAAACATATGCAATCCAAATTATCCATTTTATCTTGAGAGCACTCTTTATTCCTTGTTTTGTCAGGAACTTTTCTCCTATCCACAAATCTAATATATAGTCTTCTCCATGTTTCTCTGATTTATTTACAAGACCTTTGTTTTGGAGTCTATTGGAGCAACTCGGGCCATCTCATGAGAGTCACTTGTTAAATTTTCAATGTGAACACATCCAAAATCAAATGCTTCAAATCAAAATTAGTTAATAAAAATGGAGAAAATGTTAAGTCAAGTGGATTAAAATGTGTTCTACAAAAAATTCTTTTTCCTCATGCAGTTGATTGCTAAACTCTGATCATCTCTCTATTTGGGTCATATATTGTGGAAATTTGTAATTCATTTTATATATGAGATGAATTGTTGGTGTTAATATATTTTCTTCCATACTGCTCATTTTCCTCAGAAATTTTTAATCACATAGTGTGTCCTTATTTTACTAGGCAGGGTCTCTTTGCTTATGAACTATATACTAGAGTATTAGATACATTTGTTTTCATATATTATATAGGTTGTCTGTGCTACTGATAAATCTCTCAGTTTTTAATCAATGCAAAATTATTGTCATGGTTTTTAGTTTATTAGATCCCCTACTTACATAATTCATTAGATATTGCACTTGCAAAAGTTATCTTCCACTTACATAACTACAAGTATATAAGTTCATGGCTTGAATGTCAGTCTAGCATATATACGCATGCCTTAAAATCTTGAATTATTTAAATTATTTTGTGCACTAATTATGTTTTTACATGTGATTTTTAGAATACCTTGTCTCTAATTAAATAAATGGGAATAATAAATGTTTATGTGGGGAGGGAAAGTCTGAATAGTCTGTAGGCTGTTTTCAGGTAAGAGTTGACTTTTTATCCCCTTAAATACACTCAAGTTTAAGCTTATTTTCCCCTGATTTAATTTGCCTGCATTCCGAATGGACTCCAAGCTGTTCACACATATGTTTTCTTACACGTAACCTATTAATCCTCTCTATTGAGAGAGAATCTTTTCTACTGCAAGCCCATTTGTTGAGGATCATTTTCCAGCTCCAACTTCTGCTTTTCATTGCCTTTTCATTGGCTTCATTGTTAGTATGTGTTTGAGGAGAAAATGCTGACATATAAATTTGAAGTCATTCAACAACTTTCTATACATACATATTTTCTTTCAAATTGAATCTCTGAAAGGCTTATAGAACGAATGTGAACAAATCTGTTGAAAATTGTGGCATGTCCTTATCTTATTCACATCTCATAGATAATCTTCTCTTTACCCATAAGCAAGTATAAAATTGGATGGCCTGTTACATTTTTATGCATATTTCTGAGATACTGAATGCAGACTTTCTCTGTGCCCTTTGTTTGAAAAGTTTTTAGCATGCACTTAGAGTCATTCAATCCTCTCATTATTGAAGAGGCAGGGAAGTTTAGGAACATGTTGTTATTTGCTATTTGCGGGTGATTTGCATGATTGTGAACCTTTGTCCTGTGGCATCCTGAGCTAATCTAGACTCTCTTCCAAAAGAAGAATGAAATCACTGATAGGAAGTGCCTTCCACATCGGTTTAAATTTTGTCTGTTTCTATGCAATGCCAAGGAAATAGCTTAGAGCTGAAAACCTTCATCACATTGAGACTTTGATAATACTGACAACCAAAAAGCCAATTATCTTACTAAATTCATACAGGCATACAGAGAAGTTTATGGTCTTAGATAGACTGCTAGAATTAGAAAGACCTGAGTTCAAATTAGGATTTAATTACTAGTTAGGTTATCCCGAACAAGTCATAACCTCTGTCTCTAAGTCTAGAATTCTTCATCCATAAAATATAAGTATTGATTTTTATGACTCTAAGTTCCCCTTGTGTAACTATATGATCCTATTCTGATTGATTTCCCTGAGATGATGCGAAATTGAAACAGAGAGCCAGAGGCAGAGGCAGAGACAGAGAGCGAGGCAGAGAGACAGAAACAGAGAGACAAAGAAAGAAAGAATAATTATTTGGTTTTGTATTTACAGCAAAGAACAAAAAGTAGAACCACTTTTGACTTATCCCTTTCTATTATCCCCCTCATCCGATCAATACTTTATCTCCAAATCTGTCATCCTTAACATTGCCATAACTGGAGTTCCCTCTTTCATTAGCCATCATCTCAACTACTACAATAATCTCCTTTCTTAACAATAATCAAGACTTCAAGTATCTCCATCAATTTTGATGTATTAATGCTGCTAATGTTTATATAATAGTATTTAAGCATGTCACAGAATTGATTAATAAAATAATGCCTACCATGTGCTAAATTCCTTATTTCATCATCTAAAACTCTATATAATCTCCCTTTAACCTACTACTTCAACCTTATCTAACAGTATCCCTCCCCTTCCCCCTTTCATATGATATATTTCAGTTAAGCTGGATGACAATTATGCTTGGACACATGCTACATTGTCTAGTCTTACTCAAATCCATTATCGTCTTTACACTATTTTCAGATTTTTCTAAAGACAGATCACTTATTTTTCAGGGCTTAGTTATATTCCATGAAAATTTTGATGATTTTTTTCCAGATCAAAGACATCCCTATATAGTATAACTTGGAATATTTTTAAGCAATTAACCTAATCTGATTCATATTACATTCACCTCTTTTGATTAACAGGCTCTAAATAGGTTTTTAACTTATTGGAGAAAAAGTCTAGATATTAATATTTGCATATAGCCCAATACTTAAAATAATATATTTCATTTAGTAGTACTGTAATAAATGATATTAATTTTTAATATAAATTTCATATAACCATTTAAAACAAGTTAGTCCAACCTGAGACCTGTGGGCTGCAGTGATCCTTGGACTGCAGTGACTCTTGGGCCCATTTAAGGAGTCCCCTTGACTTTCTTGTAGTTCTCATTAGTGGCAGGGGTTGCATTGTATTCATGAATGGGTATTGAATTCTGCATGCAGTCTTTAAAGGGTTTCTGTTGATCTATGTAACTCAGAAGAGCTGGAAGTTTGGACCCTGATTTAGAAAGCATTGTGAAAAATGGAACAATATGATGATTTCAGTTTAATTTCTGCTAGACGGCTTTCCAATTTTCTCTGTATTTTTTGTCATATACAAACTACTTCCCCTAAGTAATTTTTGCTTTCCAACACTGGGTTATTGAATCCAATTATTTGCCATTGTTCTTTGTCTAGATTGTTCTGTTGATCACTTTGTTTTATTGGGGTTTTTTTTTTGAAAAAAAAAACAGTCCAGATGGTTTTGATGATTCTTGCTTTATAATAGAGCCTGAGGTCTGGAGGTGCTATTTCCCCTTTGTTCCTGCCTCTTTTCATCATGTCCCTTTTTATTCTACATTTTTTCCCCAAAAGAATTTTATTATTTTCTCTAGTACTATAAAATGTCCCACTTACAGTTTGATTTGTTTAGCATTATATGTGTAAATTAATTTGGAATTTTGTTATTTTTATTGTTTTGACATAGCCCAACCAGGAATGCTGAATATTCTTGAAGCAAATCATCTTGTGCTTTATGTCTTTCTTTGTTCTTGCAGCAATGCACAGTTTTTGTGTGCTTTGCTAGATGCATTCCCAGATATTTTGTGAATGTTTCTCCTGTTAATTTGGAATAGGATATCTTGTTGTAATATTACCTCCTATATTGTGCTATTATTGTCATATAGAAATGTGGTTCATTTCTGAGAATTTATTTTGTGACCTGAAAATTTTCATAACATATTTTTTTCAGTTAGTGTCTTTGGAATTCTACTAATGGGATCTAAGATGGCAGAATAAGCAGTATGTTACTGCAATTGCCATACATTCACCTCCAAATAACTATAAATAGCATCCCCAAATAAATACTGAAACAGCAGATCCAGCAAAGATGGTGTGAAATGATCTTCTAGCCCAAGAAACTTGGAAAAACCACAAGGAAAGTCCATATCACTCCAATAAAAAAGAGAACAGAGGAGCACAATCCAGGACAGAAAGGATCCCAGCCAGTGAACAGTAAGTTCCACCTCAGCAAACCCACAGGAGATTTCCATTTAGGAATCATTGGGCTATCTGAAAAAAAGGAGGGCATGTGCAACATCTATCAAAAATTATCAAGGAAAACTGACCTAATGTCTTAGAACCAAATGGCAAAATTGGAAATGAAAGAATCCATCAATTATATCAGGAGATTTCAAAATTAAAACACCAAGAAATATTGTAGCCAAATTTCAGAACTATCACATCAAAGAAAAAAAATTAAGTGGCCAGAAATTAACAATTCAAAAACAGGGCATCACATTCAGGATAACAAGGTCTTGGTAGTTGCAATATTAAAGGTCATTGTACGTAACATTCCAGAAGGTAGAAAGCTAGTGCTATAATTAAGAATCCACTGAAATTATGCATAACATCTCAAAAGAAAACTGAATACTCAATGAAATAGAAGGATTTCAAGCTTTCCTAAGGGGGTCAGAACTAAACAAAAATTTGACCTCCAATATTAAGACCCAAGATAATTATAAGCAGGTTTTTAACAAAAGGGGAAAAGAAAACATAGTGATTCTAGAGAATTAAAGATATCATCCCTAAATGGGAAGATAATATTTGTAATTTTTAAAAATTGTATTACTAATAGTACAACTAGAGGAAATATGCATTGGGAAGAGGGCACAGGAATAAGGAGAATTTGAGGGGCTTCTGGGATTTTCCTCCATATGTAGCTTCATGTAGTGCCCTGCACCATTTTTCTCCATTCCTTAGCTCTCTGGCTTAGCTTTATTGAGGCATCCAATACTGGTCCACTTATTTTCAAGGAAAATAGACTTGTGCTATTTTTGTATTCTCAGCATTAGGGAGAGGAGAATAAAATGTTGAGTGGAGTTTTATTGAAAGCCTGGGTTAGACTTGTGCAGCCATGATTCTCAAAATGTAGTGAGTCATGAGTAGAAGTGTAAAGAAGGATCATGTCTTGATATGTCATATATTTCTAAACTAGAGATCCTTAACTTTGGCTGTAAATAGGTATCTACTCCAGAGTAGTATTTCTGTGTTTTCCTGTCATATATAATAAATAAAAACTATTTTTTCAGTCAACTATCTAGTGTTTTGATGTGGTTTCTCAAAGTAGTTTATCTGAGTTCACATCCTGCCACTGATGTCAATGATCTTCATAAAACTGGAACAAGTTATTTAAAATTCCTATAGGCCTCAGTTGCATCATCTGTTAAATTAAGGAGTTGAACAAAATGACAAAGTTCATTTCAAGTTTGAGATCTAAGAGTTCATGAATTTATGACTCCTGAGATAAAAGGTGAAATAAATGTCACTTATTTTTTCCAGTTTTCTTAAACTTCTAGATTGAGTTTCACTCATTCTTAATTTTGATCATTATCTTCTATAGGTTTTATATATACATATATGTATATATATATGTACATATATATATACACACATATATATACACATATATATGTACACTAAAGATGAGATATTAGATATATTCCCAAGCATCAATAAAAATCATTCAGTGTGTTAAGATTGCCTCAAATGACCCTAATATGTATTTGGTACACCATCAAAAAGTCAATCTAGTCAAATGCTAAAGACCACCTCTAACCTTCATAGTTAAATTAATAAATAATCAATTAAAATTAATCAATAAATTAATAAAATTAATCCAAATTAGTCCCCAAACCATGTGAAATTTTGTTTTTTTTTTCAAGTCTCAGGATTCCTTAGTGAGTTGACCTAGCCCTCTGTCAATCAGGCAAGTAGTCTGTGCATAAATTGGTTTGAATTGGAATCTAGGTTCATCCTATACTACTTCATTGCCCTTACAATGGTATTAATAGAGTAAAGTTAATATATAAAATACATGTACTCCTGACCATTCCCTTAGGAACCAATTTAAATTACTGTGGTTATATCAGTGCTAAATGAAACACTGTCAAAGGAAGAAGAGATTTTCTAGTATTATTCTCAGAGATTATTCTTTTTAGTGAGTCCCAAAAGTCTATATCCCCAGATACCAAATTGACATGGCTACCTACAGAGTGCCAGAGCTGAGGAATGAAGCCTTCACTCACTGACATCCTTAAGAATTTAACACTTCTATTTGGTAAAGTAGAATTCCATAAATATATAAATGATAAAAAGAATTTGTAAACCACATTGATATGTACCAGTTATGATGACAATGACTGGGATTACAAATCCAATCTGAAAGAAAATCTCTATTATCAAAGAATTTATATTCTAATAGGGGAATACAATATATAAAAAAAGCTTTGATAAAGATATAGCAGCAATGTGTAAATGTATAGAGAATCAGAAGTGAAGTAGGGAGAATAATTGGGAAAAAATTTTGGACCTCAGGGAAAGGAAGAGGGTGTATTGAAGGGTGAAGCCTCTTTAGAGTAAGAAGGAAATTGGGGCAAAAGTAGAAAATTCTAGAAAGGCAGGAAAGTAGTGGGGAAAGAAATGTGATAAAATGAAAAGTCTTCAAGTTATAGTCACCCATAACTAAGTTTAAATCCTAGTTATATCACTTTCTATCTGGATGACCATGGACTAATCATGTAACCTCTTGGGGTTTTAGTTTCCATAAAGTCAAATGAGGAAGTAGTACTTCATGGCCCTCCCTTCCAATTCTAATCAATGATCTTCTGAGCCTATGACTGTTAAGAGTTACTATGGGTCTAGCCCAGTAATATTTTCTATTGTGTAGCAATGTCACCTAGTGTTTAAATGATATATTGAATTATAGCCCATTAATTCAATTGATTGCAACTTGCTGCTAACTTTGTTTAGTGTATGGGTTAGATTTCATTTTAGAACTTTTAGACTTTCTCTCACAAATATATAATTCGTCCCTAATCCCAATTTGCCATATTATAAAAGCATATTCTTGTTCATAAGATAGAATAGAGGATGGAATGTAGATAGATAAGTGCAAATTCATTAACATTACAAGAACAATTTGAATTTTGAGCTCTATGGATGAATAAACACAATTTTCCTATACAAAGGACAGAATGTTTTCATAAGTTATTATTTTATTCTGCCTTGATGAATCTTACACATCACTTTGATATTAATGAAATGTGTATACAAGCAGAAAATAAACTCTCTTTTTTGGATGCCTTCCAAAAATGTTATCTTTTGGAGATTTTCTATTAAGCTCTTCCCTAAGCAAAGGAATTTGAAATATGCATAAACATACATGAGAATTATGAATGAACCAAAAATTAAGATAAATGAGTGCCGTTTTAAGCAATTGGGTTAATTAAATCTGTTCATCAATAGAGGCACAGAGCATTAAACTCTGAAACTTTAGTGAAGTCAGAAGTTGCTTTATCATAATTCATAAATTCAAGGATGGGCCAGTGCTTTAAGCAGAACCTACTCACATCTCATGACTAAAACATTTGAATTACTTCAAATATTATATACTTGAAATGTTTGTAGCCATGTTTAAGTGATGAATTTTAAGCTTTATTCATAAATTGGAACATTTTTAAAAAATCAATAATATAAGCATTTTGTGTCTAAGACATTTAGGTTTAAATAGAAGCTCAGAAGAACTAATGTATAAATTTTATACTGATCTACTCCATGAACCTTCTACAAAGACTTATAAGTCCACAAATATAATAAAAGGTCTTATCTTAAAATATACGTTCTGGGCAAAAATAAGATCAAAGAGAAATGCATGCACATATATATGTATCTATGCATATAAAAAGTTGTGTGTATGTATATATATATATAAATTCATGTGGGTTTAAAAAGTACTGTGCACATATTCATATAGCTATGTGTATATGTATGTATATGTGTGTATATATTAGAAGGATATATATATTCATTATATGCTAAAAGAATATTTATATATATAATATATCTATATGAAGAATATATATTCTTTATATGTACACATCCTGAATATATTGACATATTCAATATGTGCAATGAAAGAAAATTTTATATGGGAAGAATAATTGCATGCTAAGTGCATTATATATGATGAGATATATAAAGACTGAGTATATTAGTATAAATTTATCTATTATTTCACTATATATTCTGATCTTTCAGCATGCATATTTATATTGTACATATGTGCATACACACGTGCATATATTTATGGGCATAGATCTATATGTTTGAGTTTACACATATATTTGAATTGATGAAATACAGTAAATTACAGGCACTCATTAAAAAACATTGATAGATAGATGAAAGATGGATAGATAGGCAGATAGATAGATAGATAGATAGATAGACAGGCATATAGATAATAGACAGATGCAGATAGATATGGACATAGACATATATAAACAAATTTAAGTATGTACATATGCAATATAATATATGCATATATTCATAAAAACTCTAACTAAAACTCTAATAAGACTGCAAAAACATTGTCCTATTAGGAAACCTTTCCTCATATTGTAATATATTGATCCTGTCCTTTTCTAAATTATCTCAGATCTATTTGATATATATTCTTGAAAGGAATGAAAATATGCTTTTCCATTCTTTTTACATGTTGTACCCCTCCAAATACTCTATAATACAATGGCACTAGCAGTCTTGATGTTTCTTATGCTTGATAATCCATTCCCCAAAGCTTTATATATTTTCATTGATTGATCCCCATCCCTAGAATGGTCTCCCTTCTTGACTCCTCCACCTCTTGGTTTGTCTGCCTTTCTTCAAATTCTTGCAAAACATATACCGTCTACGAGAAGCCTTTCCTGGGATAACTTTATGTTGCTATTGTATTCAGTTTATCCATATAATGTTTGCACACATTTGTTTCCATGTTTCCTCCTCCACTAACCTGTAAAAGCCGTGATAAGAAGGGTTGTTTTTGTCTTCCTTTCTATCATCAGAGTATAGAATGATTCCACACAGATAATAGTCACTTAATAGATTTTTCTTTAGTTGACTTGAGAGCAGGAATGTTTTCTTTACTATTTTTTTCTATTACCACCACCCAACATATTATCTGACATCTAGTAAGTAAGTCATAAATATTTTCAGTAGGCTGATTAAAAAACATATTCAAGTTTGGGAAAGATAGAGAGCTTAATCTATTACTTTAGCAAACTACTCTTATTCTGGATGTGAGAATGGTTTTGGAAACTCAAATGAACTGATTTTCTCAGGGGAAACTTTGAAATGTATATATTTTGTCCTACAGTATAGAAAGGAAATGGGAGATATTCCATTCTCTCTATTAAATTAGTGTTTAATGTATCACACAGAAAATTGGCTTAGTGAAGAGATAGTAAAACTGTGATTTTAATGGTGTAACAATAAGCTTCATTTCTCACAACATGACTCAGACATCAATTCCATTGGTAAAATACAGGCTACTTAGGAGAAACTGAATGTTTTCAACTGTCAAGCTGAGCCAATAAGAATAGAAAAACTTTACTATATCTTCTTTTGTGTCACCATTAAATTCTTGCTCTCAGTGAATGTTTGCTTGACTTCAAGTCATTTTTTTAAAAAGTATAGTTCTAAAGTAGGAAAGAGCATGTGTCAATAGCAGTTTATGTAAGGACATTATTTTTAATGAAAAGTCAGTGTTCACCATATTTATAAACTTAAAGGCAGGAATAAGTTTCATTAATGTAAAGAATATGAGATTCCTTTACATCAGAATCTCCATTTGAATATATGTTCTACTATTAGTATGCTATGGTTACTATTTTCTCTTTTATCATATGATTTTTGTAGATTCTTTTTATCTTACAAATTTCAAGACCATTAACATTCCTTTTTTCACCATGTATATCATCACTCATTTCCTGTGAGGAATTTACACTTATCAACACCTAATCTTTAATCTTAAGAAGTTATTCCATATCCAGTGAGATGCTGGACAGCTTAAGCCATCACAAAAATGATTTACATCAGACAAAAAACCCAGGTCTTCTTGACTTCAGATCTACCATGCTACCTCTCATTGAGGTGATAAGATTAAAAATAAGACAAAATGTGTAAATTAACATTAGCAGAAATAGATATTTTTATTTTTATTTTTCCATACTATAGTCCACTTGACAAAATTCATATGATGTTTTCACTGTTCTAAGGTCTTAAAAATATAATTGGACAAATTATGCATATAGAAAATATTCCAAATGAGCAGTGGTTAAATCTCAAAAATGTGATGCTCTTCGCTCAATCTATAAATTTTTAATATGTTATGAATATTTTAAAATTAAAGTCAACAAGTAATTGAAAAAACCAAAAGAGTCATGATTGGATGGGCTACTCGAAATAATTATAGCAGAATAGGGACTTATACCTAGAAAATGAAAAGAAAGAGACTAAATTCAAAAAATAGTTGGAACACCTGAATTAAAGGGGAAAAAATACAAGAGAAGAATTGAGACCAAAAAAAAATCAAAATCTATTATTTACAATAGTTAATCAAAGGAGTTCTGGGTAATCATAAAATACAATGGTCATTGTTCCCTAACTGAACTATGGTGGCTTCAGTAAGGTGAAATATTCTGTAGAACAAAAAAAGCCACACTGCTGAAGTGGTACAAATAAATTAAAAGACTTTATGATCATTGTTTTGATATACAATAAATGAGTGAAAATGTAGTGGAGAAGTATGATAAAAGTGAGCTTTAATGGAATGTAAAGTAGAAACACAAAACAAAAGTAGATTTTAAGAATAATCGTGTAGGTATTTGTTGCTTTTTTTTCTTTTTATGTAAAGCAATTGGATTAAGTGACTTATCTGAGGTCACAAAGCTAGGTAATTATTTAGTGTCTTAGGCTGGATTTGAACTCAGATTCTCCTGTCTCCAGGATTGGTGCTCTATTCACTTTGCCACCTAACTGTCCTCCTATTGTAGACATTTTTTAAAGTAATCATTTATCCATTACTATGGTCACCTAGAATAATTCTGTGTGAAATCATATGAGAAGCTCAGAGAACAGAGTAAGATTGTTTGTAGGAAAAATCTCACCAACAGAATTCTAAACCCCTCTCTTAGCGAATATTGGGAGCACAAGACACTGGAAAAACTTGATAGGAAAGAAAAACTGTGCCAATAACCCTAACAAGAGCTCTTTCCTACTCATGTGATGCCTGAATGCAGTTGGTTAAAAGACAGGCAGCTTCATGTCTCTGGGCTTGTGTTAAAGTTGGAACTCTATTCTGTGATAATGAATGTACATTTTTGAGAAAGGGAGCTAGGTCAAATAAATGTAGCAGTTCCTAATTGAAGCTTTGGGGAATATGGATACTTGAATGGCTTTCCCTATGTATCTAATATAAGTGATTGGGACAGGTGATGGGAAGGTTATTTTCCACACCTCCATCTCAGTTAATGCAAAGTATTCATCATATGAGAAATCCTCATATGTGTAAATATTAAGGTTTCCACCCAGTAATTTCTTCAAGTAGTAATTAGCTTCCCTCTAAAAGCCTCAAGGAATTTACATAATTACATTTTTTTTCACCCTATGGCTTGTGTGTTCCTTATAAAAGTCTCAAGTATCATGTTGTGCTTTAAATAATTCTGGTTTTAGTCCCAGAGTATAAGAAAGGTCCAGGCAATAAAATTCTGTGACAAGATCAAAAATAAAACCAATCACTTCCTCATACAATGGCCCAGGTCTAAGTCATTCTCTGAATGAACTCAAATTTTCTCAGCTTCTCAAAAATGGTCATTAAATAGAAGAAAATATCCTCTGATGTTTATTTGTTTCTTTGTGTATGTGTGTGTGTGTGTTTGTGTGTGTGTGTGTGTGTGTGTGTGTATTTGAGTCACCAAGCTTATACTGCACCTATTTAGTACCTAGGCACTGTGCTAAGTGGTAGGAATACAGAGAGAAAAGTCAATCCCTGACCTAAAGGAGTACAGAATCTATGAGGGAGAGTCCATTCTTTAAATTGCCTTCATACACCAAATACAAATGAGTAATTAAATACTATAGGCAACATTTTTCTTGAATAAAGATTATATTCATTTAAAAAGCCATTCATATAACATTTCCATTTTACAATGTTCCTCCACCTCATCTCTATTTCCTATATCTAGCTTCTTCCTGGGTCTACACTCTTTAAGCTAGTTCAGATTAGAATGAGGTTTTTGTATTACCTACTTACCCATATTTACCTCTTAACTTTAGAAAACTCTTCTCTGTATACCTTTTATATGATTTTCTCTATTCTTCCTCCCCTGCCTTTTCCCAATGATACCCTCTTTCTCACCCTTCCATTTTTTTGAGATCATAGAAAAAATACCTATACCCTTTGTTCATGTAGACATGTTTTAACTTCCCTAATAATGATAGTTAATGATAGCTACAACTATCATTTTCTCACATGCAAATGCAAATAATTTAATTTTTCTTGTCCTTTATTATTTCTCATTCATGTTCAACTTTTATACTCTCTTGAATCTTGTGTTTAATGTCAAAGCTTCAATTTATATCTGGTCTTTTAATCACAAATGCTTGAAAGTCTTCTTTTTCATTAAATTTCCATTTTTCCCTGTGGGACTATGTTCAGCTTTGTTAGATGAGTTATTCTTGATTTTAATCCTAGTTTCTTTGTCTTCTGGAATAAACATTCTGAACCTTCCATTTTTTTTTATCATGAAATCTGTTAAATCTTGACTGAAACTGACTGGGACTTTGTGATATTTGAATGTTTTTCTTTTTTTTTCCTTGGAAACAAAATATTTTCTCTGCATGATGCGAACTCTCAAATTTGACAATAATATTCTTGGGAGTTTTCATTTTCGTAGTTCTTTCAGGATTTGATTGGTAGATTTTTCTTCAATTTTTATTTTGTCTTCTAATCCTATATCTGATCAATTTTCCTTTATAATCTTCTAAACTATGATTTCTAGGCATATTTTCATAATGGCTTTCAGGTAGTCGAATAATTCCTGTATTATCATTCTTGATCTATTTTCTAGATCAGTTGTTTTTGCCAATAAGCTAAATCATATTTTCTTCTACTTTTTTTCCCATCTTTTGACTTTGTTTTAGTTTGTTAAGGAATGTATGGTGTATTGAAGGAGGACCTTTTCAGCCTTCTCATCAACCTTGGTGTCTACACCCAACTCTCACATGTAGCTTCAATAAATGTAGCAAGCTCAGTGGCCAAATCCATATTGGCAGACAGGGTTTCCTGGCTCAGGATAACTAACAAGAATTAAAACATATTTGAGTTAGGGAGATGTCTACCACAAACATGTAAAGACTTTCCCTGGTAGAATGGATAAATGGGGACAATTTATTCCACTAGCCATGAAGGCAGTTGATGTCTTTGATCCTCACTAAAAAGGGACAAAAACATTGTTTCTTGAGATCTCATAAATCATTAGCTTCCACCTAATCAATTCTGTTTTTTAGGGAGTTATTTTCTTTAGTAATGTTTTGTGACAATTTTTCCTAAGCTGTTAATTCATTTATTTCCCCAATTTTCCTTTGCTGGTTTAATTAGTTTTTAAAAATCATTTCTCTCTTTTTAAATCTCTTTCCTTAACTGTTCTTAGAATTCTAGTTGGGCTTGTGGACAATATGCTTTCAAATCCATGTCTTCTCCTGAGTTTATATCTTAAGCTTCTCTGTCATCATAGATCTTTTTTAAGGTCAGATATTTTCATTATTGTTGTTTGTTCTTTTTCCAGTTCTCAACTTTGGACTTTTTGGTAGAGTTGAACTTCACTCAGTTCTTGGAAGGTGATGGCCAACCTAAATTTCTGTAATTAAAATTAGGGCCAGCAGATTTTCAATGCATTCAAGGAGGTGTTTACTATTCTCCTGTTCTATTGTCACTGTGACAAGACCCTGTTACCTGTTTAATGTGGACTCCTACTCTCTGGCCTGGAACTGTGATCTGCAGCTAGATTAATAGCATATGAAGTTGCCAAATTGCATGAATTCTTCTGTGCCAAGTGTTAGCACAGGGATACCCTGAAAACCCTTTCTACCAGCTGTTCAGTTGCCTTTCAGTCCCTATATATTAGTTGCAACTTCCGCTACTGCTCCTGCAGCTGAAGCTGTAGGCTCCAAGCTTCACAGCTGGTAGAGTTTACAATACACATGCAATGTTCCTGAACAGCCTATATCCCAGTGTTTGAAGACCTCCATTAGACCCCTAAGTTAGAAAAATGACTCACCCTATCATTTTGGTTACTTTTCCATTCAGAATTTGATTTGACATTTTTTGTCAATGTACTTTTGTAATCACTTGGTTGCTTTTAGGGATAGCTAGTCAACTGTGACTCTTTACACCTCTTTTTTGATTCCCCCAATATATTCACATTTCCTAAGCATAACTTCAGCTGAAATATATTTAATCATTAAAAGAAGAAATTTAGTGGCAAAATTTGTTTTAAAACCTATACACACAAGATATATCCAGCTTAGAAGTATAGAATTTGATTTATTAAAAAGGTAAGCTAATTTAACTATTATATATGTATGTGTGTATCTGTGTGTGTGTGTGTGTGTGTGTGTGTGTGTGTGTATGGGTGTATGGAACTCCTAATTTTGAAGTTCCCTCCATCAACTTGGCTTAATAATTGTCTATGATAGGTCTCAGGTAATAGTCTAAAGCACATAGCATTTTTATGTATTATAGATATATAGTTTGTAGATATTATTTCATTTTTCACCAATTACATGTTAAAACAAATTTAATATTTTTGATGTATAATATTTTATTTTATAATGTTTATTAATTTTATGTTTTTATTTTATTTATATATTAATTCTCCCCTTCCCCTTCTACCCCTCCCTCAGATGGTAAGCAATTTTATATAAATTCTATATATGCAACCATGTAAAACACATTTCCGTATTCATCATGTTGTGTAAGAAAGCACATTCAAAAAATCATGAAAAAAAGTATACTGAAAAATAAAATGCTTTAATCTGAATTCAGCCTCTATCCTTAGCCAGAGATTGATTGGATTTTTAATCATAGGTCCTTTGAAATTGTTTTGGAGCATTGTATTGCTGAGAATAACTAAGTCATTTACAGTTGATACTCATAGCAATATTGTTTCTTCTGCAGTCAGAGCTATTCTGATTCTCACTTCACTTTGTATCAGCTCATGAAAGACTTTCCAGATTATTCTGAAATCATCATGTTCATCATCAGAATTCTATTAAAATTATATACTACAGTTTAGAGAGTGATTCCCAAACTGATATATATCCCCTCAATTTCTAATTCTTTTTCCCCACAAAAAGTAACTATATTTTTTTTTTTGCAATTTGATCCTACCCCCTTTTTAAATCCCTTTTGGCATATAACCCTAGCAGTGCTTTTGTTGGACCAAAAGGGAAGCACAGTTTTATAGTCCTTTGTATAATTATTAATTGTTCTCAAGAGTGGTTGGATCAAGGAGCAGCTAGGTGGTGCAGTGGATAAATCACTGGCCCTGGAGTCAGGAGTGCCTGGGTTCAAATCCAGTCTCAGACACTTAATAATTACCTAGCTGTGTGGCCTTGGGCAAGCCACTTAATCCCATTTGCCTTGCAAAAACTAAAAAAAAAAAGAGTAGTTGGATCAAATCATACTTCACCAGCAATGCATATGTTCCAATTTTCCCACTCTCCTTCCAACATTTTTCAGTTTTCTTTTCTGTCATATTAACCAATCTGATATATTTGTATCAGTAACTCAGAATGTTTTAATTTGCATATCTCTAATCAGTAATGACTTGTAATACTTTTTAATTCTTTCATTTTTTTCTTCTGAATACTGAGTTTTCATATGATTTGACCCTTTATCAATTTGGAAAATAATTTGGAACTTTATGAATTTGACTCCATTCTCTATATGTTTGATTAATGAGGTCTTTATCAGAGTTACTTGCAGTAAACATCTCCCCCAGCTTCTCTGCTTTCCTTCTAATCTTCATTCCATTGGCTTTGTTATAAAAATATTTTAATAGAATAGAATAGAATCAAAATTATTAATTTTACATCACATAATGCTCTCTATCTCTTGCTTAGTCAAAAATTCTTCCCTTATCAATAGATATGACAAATAAACTAATCCAATTGTTCACTTTGCAGCACATGGTAATTAAAAAGCAATCAGTCACACAGAAACATCATTTGAATCCCTCTCTTCCTTCATCCAAGCCCAACAACTTACTGATTATTTACCATGGTTATACCAAACAAACATAAATCAAGAAAAAACAGTTTTGTTTTGTTTTGGTTTTTGGTTAGTCGGTTTGTTTTTTTTGTGAATAGGCATTCTGAGATGAATTCTGCAGCTAGCTAACAAATATGGGCAAAATAGAAAATCATTCAGACACTGTTCTGGTTCATTCAAGCTTATAGTGCCTCAAGATTAGGAATGACAAAGAGTAAAACTGAAACATACAAAAAAAAAAACGAACCAATAAAGTAAGCAATAAATGAGCAGTCATTTACAATATGCCTGGTGCTGTGTTAAATGTATTGGGAATCCAAATACTTGAGGCCAAATCTCAACTTTTCTACTAAGTCCCAATATGACACTGAGAATAATTTTTCTTGTTCTATTGAAATTCATTTTAGTATAATTAGAGAAAGGACAGAAGTAGTACTAGATGATGGAAAACCCCTTCCAAATCTGATCATATGACATATCATAAGCATTTCTCTCAGTACACTTAGCTGCAGTTGAATCATTCTTATGACAATAAAATGGATCACTAAAATACAAAGTGGAAAAATATAAACATACTAAAACTGATGTCCTAAAGTGGATTATGAAGTTGACAAAATTCATCTTGAGTATTTCCAATCACTTCTTTTTGGTGATTTCTTTTCTTTGTTTCCATCCCTTCCATGAATTTTCTAATCCATTCCTTTAGTGACCTATTGACCTTTTCTCTATTTACATGACAGAGGTTGATATGTGAATTTATTTAAGTGTGAAATTAAGTGCAGTAATTTCTACTCTAGGAATCTTAATGTTACATTTGTCTCTTTATCCCCTCCCCCTAGCTCAACATGCAAAATTGTTTTTAGTTATGACTCCAATGTGCAGTATTTGTTGACTACATTTTTCAATTGTAGTTTTATAACTATCAGGCATTTTAAATTGCCCAAGGGTATAAGATATCTCTGTTTAATTTAGTCTCTACATTACTAAAAAATAGGACAACTTCAGTGATTAACAGATTTCTGACATTAAGTCAATAAATATTGCTATAATGGTTAGAGAACTGAACTTGGTGCCAGTAAGACGCGAGTTCAAATTTGACCTCACTATACATACTAAAGATAGGTAAATAGCTCTGTCTTCCTCAGTTTCTTCATCTTTAAAATGTAGATAATAATAGGATCCATACCACAAGGTCATGTAAGGAAGGAATAAGACAATATTTATTTAAGCACTTTCAAAATATTAATCACAAAGTGAGGATTCTTTTTACTCACAGCAATTCTTAACAAACTGAGAAAAAAGAGCTGAAATTTATTGTAATATGGGGAAAAGATGCACCTATATTAGTTAAACAACATATCCTGACGGTTATGAAACTTGTGCTTTTGTAAAAAAGCAGGCCTGAAGCAACATTACTTAGACTTCTTTAATCAGAAAATAGTACAAAAAAATTCAGTTCTGGGTGATTGCATACTTATGAAAACTTGCTTATTATCACTAATTTTGGGAAAAAACATTAGGAATCACCAATTTAGGAAGATTACTGAGCAAATTATAAAATGCAAAGATAGATCAAGGGAGAAAGGTGACCTCAAAATACATTTTAAAATATGTTTTAAAGATATAGTAGAATATAGGTAAAAAACATGATTACTCTGTTTTTTTCAATAGAGAACAATAATGCACAGAACATCTAAATAGCTCTTTTTTCCTTTGGGTCAAACAATACATTTTGATGCTGAAAGCTTTAGTCTACTAAACTATAAACAGTCAGTTATGAAGCAATTATTCGGCACCTATTTTGTACCAGGTTCCTTGCTAAGTACTAAGGATAAAAAGGCAAAGAAATATTTCAGCTCACAAAGGACTAATTTTCTATGCATGAAAACAAATATGTACAAGCTAACTATGTGCTAACCATATGAGTATAAATATACATATATCTGTGTGTGGTTAACATAATGAAAGTACTATGATTAAGAAGGTTTGAGAAAAGCTTCTTGTTAATTGTGGGAATTTGACTGAAACTTGAAGGAATTCAGAGAGTTCAGGAAACATTATTGTAGGGAAAGGATTTCAAGCAAAAAGGATAATCAATGGAAAAACACAGAGGAATTGACTAGTGCCTTATGGAAAGGACAGCAATGAAACCAATTTCACTGAATTTTAGAATACAAAGAAATTAGAAGGCTGGAAGATAGGTGACAAAAGTCTCTTGTGAAGGTTTTATATTTAATGCTGTAGGATGTCACTGAAGTTTACTGAACAGAGAGATAATGTGATCAGACCTGAGGTTTTAGAGGATCCCTTGAATAAGTGAAAGGTAAATAATCTGGAGAAGGGAGCATGGATTCCAAACAGCAGACTTTGCAATAATACAGGCATCAGATGATCAGGTTCTGGAACCCAGTAATGGTAGTTTCTGAGGAGAAAAAAGGAGGACATGTGTTGAAGGCCAGTTTCCATAGGAGTGAGGACATGGATGTCCCTGGAACTAAAGTAACCAAGAATAAGCATGTATCCTTGTTCATTAATGTTTGGTTGGCTCAGCAATGAACTCTGTTTACATCTGTGGAGCTAGCAATGTGTGGGAAACTTTCTGATAAGGAAGTCTACAGACTTCAAGGATAATATTGTAAATTTAACTAGGGAAGCTCTGCAACTGGATTTCATATGACTTGTCATGTCTGAGATAAGTTTTGTTATAAAAGTCTGAGTATTCAACAATAAAGTTAAGAGACTGTTTTCATGACTTTAAGTGTTGGTTGCTTTCATGACATCTAAGTGTTCATGGGATTTCTCTTCAACCTGTCTCTCAAGTAAATGTTCAGACACACACTTGAGTGGTTGCGGGTGATAGACATGCTACCACATCACAAAGTTTTAATATGCCAGATTTTATTTGTTTTCTGTTTTTAATATTCATATTTTGATGTCATTAATTAACTTTATATATTATTCATATAGATAAAATTTTAGTTTGTTAAATGGATGTATAAAAACAACATCTTTGAAAAAACTTTGGAGAATGTCCTTTTCATGTCCTTTGATGAAGCTTTGATATTAAATGTAGCATATTCACCACTGTTGTAGATTATACCTCATCTTTACCCTTTCAACTTCTGCTACTCTTGATCATATCTACGCTAAGTCCTTTTACCCATCAGTAGGCCCTTCTTTAGAGGTCTAGATGTTGTTTGGATAACAATGGCCAATGTAGACTGCACACCACTTTTTTCTCTTGCCATATGACATAGGTCAAAATCTTTGAGTGATTCTGGATTTCATAAAGAAAGTATTGCAATATTCTGGAGCTTGATGAAATCAACCTAATAATCTTTGTGAAAAGAAGAATTTAGATGATTCTTAACCTGAATTTATTATAAAATGTCTTCCAAGAGAATAGCAAACAGCTTTGTATAGAATACATCAATTTAGTGGCGGCTAGGTGGTGCAGTGAATAGAGCACCAACTCTGGAGTCAGGAGTACCTGAGTTCAAATCCAAGCTTAGACACTTAATAATTACCTAGCTGTGTGGCCTTGGGCAAGCCACTTAACCCCATTTGCCTTGCAAAATTCTAAAAAAAAATACATCAATTTAACATTTCACCTCATACTAATAATGGTTTAATCATCTTGTTATACTTTCCAAGGAATCCTAGATGATGTTGTATGCTGAGAGATACTTCACTGAAACAGAGCCTTTGAGAAAGCATTTTGCTCAAACAAACCAAATGTGCATGTTTGATCAATAATATGTATGGTTTATTCTCTATAGCATTTTATAAAATGCATGATTATAAACATGTTCTCTGTAGTATTTGTCTGAGAAATCTTGTCCATTCTTTTTATATGTTAATCTAGTAAACTCAATGCACATGTAGAAAATTTGGTGGAGATTGTCAAGTAGACACATAGATTGGTAGTGATTCTTATGTCTTAGGTCACCTATTTTGCTAATAAAAAAGTTTGTCTATTTTTCCTCAAAGAATTCATTAGCTTCCCTAAGCACTGCTTATGTAAAGCTTACATTACTTTTGATATGGAATTCAACATGGAAACATATAAGAATGTACAGAATGAATGATAAAAAATTTAACTTGTACACATGGCCTCTCATTTTTATCCTTTCATCTAATTTATTATTGATTGTACTTTTTTAGCAAATATATACCTGATGAAACACAAAGAGCTCATGCCAAAATCTACCAAACATTTGATATGATATATTTTATCTTTTATGTTATTTGTTGCTTACCATGTTCTTCACTTTTCAATTTCCTTCTTGAAGAACAAATTCATGACCTCATAAAATTTTGTTATAGTTAACAGACCTTAACCTCTCTTGTTTCTGAACTGAAGTATATATTGTTAAGACTGCACGCAAAGTCTTTCCTGTATAGTAGAACATTTGAGAGCTTTAACTTGGCCTAGATTTCAAGAACCTGTGATCACCTCTATGTCAAAGTGAGATATCAGAGTTTCTACTCTGTGGAAAATATCTTGTTGAATATCTCCTTCCTTTAATCTATGTAAAATATACCTATCATTTCTTCATTTTCATTGTATTTCTATCTTAATCACATTAAGCTATTTCAAATATGGGCACATATTTGAAATATGAAGGAAGAAAATAATCTTTTACAACTGGATGTGAGTGAGTTGAGATTGTACTCTAAAAGCAAAATTGGCTTCTCATTTTTTTCCTATGGAGACATATAATTTCCAAAAAACCATTTGCTTTTGCATATGATTTGTAGAGTTCACAAAACTCATACTAATGTGCCTATCAAATTGCCAAGGGAATTTTGGTCCTGGTGTTATTCAAGTATGAAAAATGAAGGTCAAAAGCAAAGAAACAATGTAATTTTATTAGCATTCTTCTGGAATGATATTTGCCAAAATTCTTGTAGAATTGCAATAGAGGAAATGGAATAATATACTTTCAGCGGTGTTTTTGCCAATTAAATTCAGTTCCTAGGAACCAAAGAATTTAAAGTTACTCTAACATATGAGAAAAGGTTCACGAATACAATGTATACACAAGAGTCTACACTAAGAAGAGCTAAGAGAAATGAGGTCCTGACTTGACGAATAGCCTTTATGATAAACTTAATACATCTAGAAAGTAATATGCATTTTCTCTTCTATTTCAACAATAATTTTCAATAAAATAGAATATTAATTAATTGTTAATTCTGCATTTTAAATGCCTTCTCCATTTAGTGAATTATTGTTGTTTCACTGGTACTTGGCACAAAAACCTCAAAGTGAGTCATTTTATCTTTTAAAGTTTAGGAAAATAGGGGGTGGCTAGGTGGCACAGTGGATAAAGCACCGGCCCTGGAGTCAGGAGTACCTGGGTTCAAATGCGGTCTCGGACAGTTAATAATTACCTAGCTGTGTGGCCTTGGGCAAGCCACTTAACTCCATTTGCCTTGCAAAAACCTAAGAAAAGAAGTTTAGGAAAATGTCTAGGACATCACTTTCTGTTTATTTATATTTCTGTAGTGATCCATGTAATCCTTTTTCATTTGTATTATTATTTTTAATTTGTACAGCATATTTTATTTCTTATAGTGAGCTCTACATACCAGCACAAGTTTATTTTCACTGTTCACAATACTATAACACAGGCTATCCCTTATAATTGCTAAAATTTTAAGACCAAACAGCGGATGCTTAAGAAATATTACCAAATGGATGAATGGATGAACATATCTAATACGCATATAGCACTTCAAGTCTTATATTCTTTTACATATATCATTTAATCCTCACAAAAATCATTTGTATAGTCAATTCTCATCTAGTGTTAGAAAGGAAAAACCAGGAAATTCTAGAGTTTATTCCTCTACATTCCTAAATAATAATCAGATGGAACCAAAGTCTGTAAGTTGTTTTGTGTGGAGAGGAAGGTTTGGTCATTCACTCTAGGAAAGTAGATCCAAAATCATAAATATTTTTTGTCATTTTTGCAGCAAATTTACTTAAATGATAATTCATAAATGGTTTCAAGTTCTGTCTATAGTTAACAATTTTAGATTCTAATAGCTGCTTGGATAAAATATAGACTATTTTGTTCATCTTTACATACCTTTACAACCTATCCCCATCCCATCTCTCAAACCTTGTTGTACATTACTCTTCCTCCTCATCACTCTGACATTCAACGAGACAGACTCTCTCTCTCTCTCTCTCTCTCTCTCTCTCTCTCTCTCTCTCTCTCTCTCTGTGTGTGTGTGTGTGTGTGTGTGTGTGTGTGTGTGTGTGTTTCTCAAAAAAATACACTCTATCTCCTGGCATTTTGCCTTTATACTGGCTATGCTCTATGACTAAAATAGTTCCACTCTTGCTTTAAAATGCAGGCACAATCTAATTAAAACCTTATTTGATTCTCTTATATATCCCAGACTACCATGTAATTAACTTCATATAGAGTTTTGCTAACTTTGAATTGATATTATACATATATATGTATATATATATATATATATATATACATATATATATTTCCTATCACTTTCTCCTAAGTTCAGTCTAAGTAGAGATTATTTTCTTGAACAATGGCTTTCATAAATTAGTGACTTGATTCTTTCTTGTTGATTGATTTAGATTTTTAAAGCCACTCTGGCTTAAATTTTTCTAAATATATTTTCTAGACTTCTGGCCAATATGGCAGAGAGAAGACAAGCACAGTTCTAAATTCTCCTAATCTCTTCCTCATCAATCACATGAAACAAAACCTCTTAAAAGAAATCCAACCCACAAAACCCAGAAAGAAAAGCCAAGAGAAACAACATCTACCTCAGCATATGTCTATGGCAGCAGCATTAGGCAATTCCGGTGAGTGAGTCTGGGCTCAGAGGGAGGATCAGCCCTGGATCAACCAGATTAATGGCTGAATTGGAGCAAGGAGTCTGAGGGCCCGAGGGCAAAACCTGCTGGATCAGTGCTGGGGCTAGAAGGCAGGGGCTTGAGTCAACTAGGGAGCAGAGGCACTGGTGTTGGTGCTGTCCAGAGCTGCGGACAAGGCTGGGGGGAGAGTTCCGGAGCAGGAGAGGTGGGAATAACATCCCTGGGCTCCTCTGGTGTGAGGAACTCAAGAGTCCCATTGCAGCTCAGACCTCTTCCCAGAGTAAACAAATGCAAACTACTTCTGCCTCAGGCGCAGGTCTGGGCAGAAGAACCAGCCCAGCTGAGGAATGAACTCAGGCTAGGCTAAAGCCTACCATTGATTGAAGGCAAAAGATTCCAATAGCTCCAACCCCTCCCTTCAAGCAAAGGGAGAAGGCCTCAATCAAGGTCACAGACACTCCAGAGAATGCAACCAACACCTCCTACTGGCCAGCCAGAGAGACTGCACTCAGTGAGTAAAGCCTTTAGTGATCCCAAGCACCTGTGAACCAGCCCCTCCCCAACTCAGGCCTTAACAAAATGAAGAAAGGTCAGTGGAAAGGTGGATCCATAAAAAAATTCTTGGAAGAGAAAGACCCTAACTCAGAGAGACCTGGAACCTCTGAGAAGAATACTATCTGGACTTCAGCACAGAAAGACTTCCTTGAACACATAAGGAAGGAGCTTAAAAATTTGGAAGAGACAATTAATACCTTGCAACAAGAAAACAAAAGCTTAGAAAGTACAATTGGACAAATATAAAATGAGAATAATTCTCTCAGAGGCTCAAATGGGTAGATGCAAAAAGAAATTAATTATCTCAAAACCTCAAGTGGTCAAATGGAAAGCTATTTCAAAAGTAGAATTGACCAATTCAAAAAGGAGTTGCAAAAGGTTAATGAAGAAAACTCCTCCCCAAACAAAAGAATGGAGTCTACAGAAACTAATGACTCCATGAGACAGCAAGAGTCAGTTAAACAAAATCAAAAAATAGAAAAAACATAAGAAAATGTAAAATACCTCATCAACAAAACCACTGACCTTGAGAATAGATCGAGAAGGGGCAACCTGAAAATTATAGGACTTCCTGAAAACATTGAAGAGAAAAAAAGCCTGGACTTAATATTACAGGATCTAGTGATGGAAAACTGCCCTGATATCTTGGAATCAGAGGGCAAAGTAGTTATTGAAAGAGTACATCAATCCCCACCAGAAAAAGATCCTAAAATGAAAACACCAAGGAATGTTGTGGCCAAACTCCAGAACTATCAGATAAAAGAGAAAATCCTGCAAGCAGCCAGAAAGAAGCAATTTAAATATCAAAGAGCCACAGTAAGGATCACGCAGGACCTGGCTGCATCAACTTTAAGGGATTGAAGGGCCTGGAACGAGATATTTCGAAGAGCACGGGAGCTTGGAATGCAGCCAGGAGTCTACTTTCCTGCAAAGCTGGGCCTTCTCTTCTAGGGAAAAAGCTGAACATTTAACGAAATGGAAGATTTGCAAAAATTTCTGATGAAAAGACCAGAGCTAAACAGAAAATTTGGATATCAAACAGGAGGTTCAAGAGACACATGAAAAGGTAAAAAAAAGGGGGGGGGGCAGTAAAAGGAAAAAATTGCAATCCAGTAAGTTGAAACTGGCTATATTCCAGCCTGTGTGGGGTGGGGGGGGGGAAGAGACTCTCATAAATCCTGAGAAATGTAACTCTAACAGAGAGAATACACCTAGCCAGAAATGATGGACATCCATGACCTATCCATGAGATTGCTATCTAATGGAATGTAACTGGCTTTAATCCCACTTGGGAGAAAGAATCTAATAACTCTCAGGAATTTTGACTCTATTCAGTAGAATATACTGAACTAGAAGGGACAGACACTCAGAAATTTTATGATCTAAAAAAATACACTACCTCCCTAAAAAAGGGGACAGGAAAGAGACAGGAGGAGGAAAGGGATTGAATGGGACAAATTTCATTACACTAAGAGGTACAAAAAAGCCTATGGTAATAGAGGGGAAGAAGGGAGCACAGGGGAAACACCTGAATCTTATTCTCATCAGACTTGACTTAAAGTCAACCTACACACACTCAATTAACTTATGAAACATCTAACCTTTCAAGTATTAAAAGGGAAAAAGGGAAGGGGAGTGGGGGAATTAAGGGGAAATAACAAAAGCAAGGGAAGAAAAGAGGGAAAAGGGAAAAAGGGAAAGGGTAAAGAAAGTGGAGGGTGTGATATAGGAGGGCAAACACATTGAAGGGGGTGGTGTTCAAATACAAAATAATGGGGAATATGGATAAAAGGGGGGGAAGGGGGAAATAATACAAACAGAGAGAAGGTACCACAGAGGGCAATAAAGAATTAGTAACCATAACCTTGAATGTGAAGTGGATGAACTCTCCCTTACAAAAATAAGCAAATAGCAGAGTGGATTACAAACCAGAATTATACAATATGCTGCTTACAGGAAACTAATTTGAAGCAGAGAGATACATATAGAGTAAAGGTATAAGATTGGAGCAAAATATATTTTGCTTCAACTGAAGTAAAAAAAGCAGGGGTAGCAATCCTTATCTCAGGCAAAGCAGCAGCAAAAATAGACAGCTTTAAAAGAGATAAGGAAGGAATGTTATCCTCTTAAAAGTTACCATAGACAATAAAGTCATTTCAATATTGAAGATATATGCACCCAGTGGTACAGCACGAAAATTCTTAGAAGAGAAGCCGAAATAACTACAGAAAGACATAGACAGCAAAACTCTACTAGGGGGAGACCTCAACCTCCCGCTATCAGATCTAGATAAATCGAATCATAAAATAAACAAGAAAGATGTTAAGGAAGTAAATAGATTTTTAGAAAAATTATGTATGATAGACTTATGGAGGAAACTGAAGGGGGATAGAAAGGAATATACCTTTTTCTCTGAAGTACGCAGAACTTATACAAAAAATGACCATGTACTAGGACATAAAAACCTAAAGATCAACTGCAGAAAGGGAAAAAATAGTGAATACATCTTTCTCAGAACACAATGCAATAAAAGTCATATGCAATACTGGGACAAGGAGATATAGACCCAGAAAAAAAATGGAAACTGAATAACCTCATTTTAAAAAATAAGTGGACCAAAAAAGCCAATTATAGAAAGAATTAACCATTTTATCCTAGATAATGATAATAATGAAACAACATACCAAACCTATGGTATTCATTCAAAGCAAATCTCAGGGGATATATTATAGCTCTAAATGCTTACATGAATGAATTTGGAGAAGGAGGAAATCAATGAACTAAACATGAACCAAAAAAAATTAGAGAAAGAACAAATCAAAAATCCCCAATTAAATACCAAATTAGAAATTCTAAAAATCAAAGGAGAAATTAATAAAATTGAAAACAAAAAAACTATTGAATTAATAAATAAAACCAAAAGATGGTATTAGGAAAGAAAGAATAAAATTGATAAACCTCTGGTCAATTTGATTAAAAAAAGAAAGAAGAAAACCAAATTGCTAGTATCAAAAATGAAAAAGGTGAACTCACCACCAATGAGGAGGAAATTAAAGTAATAATTCAAAACTATTTTGCCCAACTCTATGCCAATAAATTCGATAATCTAAGGGAAATGGATGAATATTTACAAAAACATAAGTTGCCCAGGTTAAATGAAGAAGAGATTAAATACCTAAACAACCCTATCTCAGAAAAAGAAATTCAACAAGACATTATTGAACTCACTAAAAAAAAAATCTCCAGGGCCTGATGGATTCACAAGTGAATTCTCCCAAAATTTAAGGAACAATTGGTTACAATTCTATTTAAACTCTTTGGAAAAATAGGGAAAGATGGAACTCTGCCTAACTCTTTCTATGAAACCAATATTGTGCTGTTACCTAAACCAGAAAGAGTTAAAACAGAGAAAGACATTTATAGATCTATTTCCCTGATGAATATAGATGCAAAAATCCTAAATAAAATCTTAGCACAAAGATTATAAGTTATCACCAGGATAATACATTATGATCAAGTAGGATTCATTCCAGGAAAGCAGGGTTGGTTCAATATTAGGAAAAGTGTTAGTATACTCAATTATATAAACAACAAATTTATCAGAAATCATATGAGCATATCAATAGATGCTGAAAAAGCTTTTGACAAAAAAGCATCCATTCTTATTAAAAACACTAGAGAGTTTAGGAATAAATGGACTGTTCTTTAAAAAAAATTAGCAGTATCTATCTGAAATCATCAACAAGCATTAAATTCAATGGGGAAAGGTTAGAGGCATTCCCAATAAGATCAGGGGTGAAACAATTGTGCCCATTATCACCACTACTATTCAATATTGTAATAGAAATGTTAGCCTCAGCAATAAGAGAAGAAAAAAGAAATTGAAGGAATTAGAATTGGGAAGAGACAAAACTCTCACTCTTTGCAGATGACATGATGGTCTACCTACAGAATCCCAAGAAATCATCCAAAAAACTACTGGAAACAATTAGCAATTTTAGCAAAGTTGCAGGTTGTAAAATAAACCCTCATAAATCCTCGACTTTTCTATATACATCTAGCAAAATAGAACAGGAAGAGTTAGAAAGAGAAATCCGATTCAAAGTAACCTCAGACAATATAAAATACTTGGGACTCTATTTGCCAAGACAGACTCAAAATTTTTTTTGAAAACAATTATAAAACACTTCTCACACAAATTAAATCAGATTTAAATAATTGGGCAAATACCAACTGCCCATGGATAAGTAGAGCTAATCTAATACAAAATGACAATTCTACTAAAACTAAACTCTCTCTTTAGTGCCCTACCAATCAAAATTCCAAAAAAATTCTTTAATGACTTATAAAAAGTTGTAAGTAAATTCATATGGAGAAATAAAATGTCAAGAATTGCCAGGAGCTTAATGAAAAAAAGTGCAAAAGAAGGTGGATTAGCCCTACCTGATCTAAAATTATATTATAAAGCATCAGTCATCAAAACTGTTTGGTATTGGCTAGGAAATAGAGTGGTGGACCAGTGGAATAGACTAGGTGTAAAAGCAGGAGATGATTATAGCAATCTGCAGTTTGATAAACCCAAATGGTCCAGCCATTGAGAAAAAAAAACCCTCTTTGATAAAAACTGCTGGGATAATTAGAAGTTAGTATGGAAGAAACTTAGATTAGACCAACACCTCACACCCTTTACCAAGATAGGATCCAAATGATTACAGGACTTAGACATAAAAAACAATACTATAAGCAAATTAGAAGATCAAGGATTAGTTTACCTGTCAGATATATGGAAAGGGGAGCAGTGTATGACCAAGGAAGAGTTGGAGTACATCACCAAAAACCAATTAGATGATTTTGATTAAAAAGTTTTTGCACAGATAAATCCAATGTAACCAAGATCAAAAGAAATGTAGTAAATTGGGAAACAATCTTTACAACTAATGAGTCTGACAAAGGACTCATTTCTAAATTATACAGAGAACTGAGTCATATTTTAAAAACAAAAAGTCATTCCCCAATTGACAAATGGTCAAAGAATATGCAAAGGCAATTTACAGATGAGGTGATCAAAGCAATCCATAGCTATATGAAAAAATGCTCTAAATTATTAATTATTAGAGAAATGCAAATTAAAGCTTCTCTGAGGTACCACCAGGAAGGATAATGATCATTGTTCGAAGGGTTGTGGGAAATCTGGGACACTATTACACTGTTGGTGGAGCTGTGAACTCATCCAACCCTTCTGAAGAGCTATTTGGAACTATGCCCAAAGGGAAACAAAAGTGTGCATACCCTTTGACCCAGCAATACCACTACTGGGTCTATACCCTGAAGAGATGATGAAAAAGGGTAAAACATTACTTGTACAAAAGTATTTATAGCATCCCTGTTTGTGGTGGCAAAGAATTGGAAATCCAGTAAATGTCCTTCAATTGGGGAATGGCTTAGCAAACTGTGATATATGTAAGTCATGAAACACTATTGTTCTATTAGAAACCAGGAGGGACGGGATTTCAGGGAAGCCTGGAGGGATGCTGAGTGAGATGAGCAGAACCAGAAAAACACTGTACACCCTAACAGCAAGATGGGAGTGATGTTTAAGCTTGAAGGACTTGCTCATTCCTTCAGTGCAACAATCAGGAATAATTTTGGGCTGTCTGCTAAGGAAAGTGCTTTCTGTATCCAGATAAGGAGCTGTGGAGTTTTAACAAAGTTCAAGGACTATCCCCTTTAATTTAGGAATAAAAACAGATATCTTATTGTCTGATCATGTTACCCCTTAGACTTCTCTTCTTTAAGCATATGATTTCTCTCTCATTACAGCCAATTTGGATCAAGGTACAACATGGAAACAAAGTAAAGACTGACAGAGGGCTTTCTGGGGGGGGGGGGCGGGGAGGGAAGCAAGATTGGAGGGAAAATTGTAAAACTCAAATAATATCTTTAACAAATATAAATTTAAAAAAAAATACCCTGAGGGCAGAAGCTGCTATCTTAGCACAGGATCTGGAATTTAGGAAATAATAAATGTTTGTTGACTGATTAAAAAAATATATTTTCTAAATTATTTCAACAACCATTGCCAGGAATGTGTAATCCAGGACATGGACTAGCCCCTAGTGCTGTAGAGGGCAAAAAAGATATTCAACATAGTTTTCTAGAATTTTAATTGTTACACACAAGCTACGGTATCTGCTCATCTCTTTTCAGAAAGAGAAGTACTGGAAGATTAGAAGTGTTAGACACACAATTGCAAAACAATTCCATTTGATCAAGATGAATTAACTTTAATGAAAACTCACTGGATTAATACATTGTATGAATAATATGCCTATTAAATAAAAGGTATGTCTAATGGAAGAATTGTCAAAAGATATAGTTAATTCTAAGAACATAAATTTTATAATTAACATTCAGGGAAATAATTATACTTTTACATTCATCCCAAATTTGTAGAAATTTCAGCAAAATAAGTTTAATTAAATGATGACATGATAAAAAATACAATGGAAATCAGCCCCCAAAAAAACATGTTCAAAGACAATAAGGAAGAACAGATTAATTATGCCTGCTTCTCTGCTGTTCACAAAGATCTTTGCAATTTCATATTTTCAGAATCTTTTGCTAGCTTAGTAATGTGCTTCCAATTTCAGTGGTGAATGAATAATCCAAATTTCCCTTTTTTTAGTATTATCCTCTCAGAAATCAGAATAATGTTGATCATGTTTAGAATGCAATCACAAAGAATAAGAGGATTTCTGATTTCCAAAATTAAATGTACTAAATTCCAAAAAGATGTAACATTTTTAAACATTTGTTCATAGAATTCTGATAATTTCATTGCAGATTCAGTGTCAGAAAAAAGATACATGTGAAAGATACCCTCACACACACACACATATATTAGTTAAGCAGTTTTTCTTCCATCATTTCTTTTTTCCTTATCTATTTCTGTCTTTTTCCTTTCTTCTTTCCTTCCTTCTTCCTTTTTTTCTTCTTTCTTCCTTCCTCTCTTCCTTTTTTAATCCTTTTTCTTTCCATTATTCCTTCCCTCTTCCTTCCATTCATTTTTCAATTTCTTTCTTTTCCTTTCCTGAGAAATGTAGGCATTTTGGAAATAGGGCATGCAGGTACAAATTGTGTTTATATATATATATATGGCTTATGCCTTCACATCAAAATTTGAAATCCCCCCCCATGGTCACATCAGCAGGAGATTGTAAAAAAAGTTTTTTCACCTAAAAAGAATCATACAAAGAAAAGAGGATTTGGATTTAAAGAAATCAAGGGATCTTTTAGAAAATAAATTTAATGTTATAGATTTTATAAAGAATATGTTGTCTAATACTTTGAACCAATACAGTGAAATAAATTGTACACGACCCTCTTTTCCCAAGGTTCCTGCAAAAATCAATTGTCTGAAAGACAGTCATTAAATAAAGGTCAAATAAATTTTACTAAATCTTTTATGAAACTTGAAAGTTGTTCTCAAAAATAAGATTTAGAAATAGTAGTTGCATTTTATATAGTATGCATAAAATGATGCAAGTGCTCTACATTCCCTTGGTGTATCACAAAATGAACCAAATTATCTTTATTTTTAAGTCATGCTTGTGCACTCCATTTCTACTCCATATTTTCATTTCCTGCTACCACCATGCAATATTCAGCTTTCACTTGGTCATTTAATTACTTTTTCTCAATGTTAGTATTTTTGTTTTGGGGTTTTTTAGTTTTTTTTTTTTTTTTTTTGCAAGGCAAAGGATTAAGTGGCTTAAGCAAGGCTACACAGCTAGGTAATTATTAAGTGTCTGAGGCCGGATTTGAACTCAGGTACTCTTGACTCCATGGCCCGTGCTCTGTCCACTGCGCCACCTAGCCGCCACAGTATTTTGCTTTTAAAACAAATACACACACACACACACACACACACACACACACACACACACATCCACAAATGCAAACAGTTTAACCCAAAAAGTAAAAGAACGAATCTATGATAAATATATACAAACTTCGGTTGACTCCATTCTAATGTAATTTATAAGCTATTCATTATAAGATTGAACCTTTATTTATATCTTAAAAGATTAAAGACAACCAAATTGTATTTTGGCATTCAGACTTCAATTGGAATTTGGCAGCTTTGTAACAATAATAGGGTCAGAAAAGTGTTGCTTTTGTTCTTACAATGCACTTACTAAGGGAAAGTACTTTTTCTGAAGTAATAATTCTACTGCTTATTCCTAATGAAGCAAAAACTAGACATAATGCACAACTTCCTAATAAAACTCCTAATTGCATAAATCACAATATACCAAAGATTATTAAGATTATATAACTAATAGAGTATAAATTTATATAATATCAAATAGACTGTAACTACAATAGTCACTTTAAATGTGTGTGGGTGTGTCTATGTAAAAGATAAATTGATAAATAGCAAACTTTAGAAATCCTTGTTTAATGAGTTAATACAAAATATTTTGGTTGTGAAACAAATTTTAAGAATGAATGCAGTGAGCTAAGAGAAAAGGAGAAGTAATGCTTTGATAGGGATTCATAAATTTCTTTACCAAGAATATATTGGAAAAAAAGAATATATTGTGTTTCCCATGTGCCAGGCACTGGGTAAGTCCTGAGAATACAAAGAAAGGAAAAAGGCAGCTCTGTTCTCCAGGAGCTCCATTCTAAGGAGGAAGATAATATGTAAATAACTAGCAATGTGGTCATATCTGGGACTTTTTCCCCTGATTGATTTTTTTCATTCTATTTCAGATAAAAAATATGGAGGCATCACATTCATATACAGTCATAGGTCATGAGTGCATTCAGAACAGGAATAAAATATAATTGGGAAATATTTACCAAAATAAATTAAAAAAGACATTTTAACTTGGATAATGTTATTTTGTGTTTTTCTAAGTCAATGCATGGCCCACAAAATTTATTTCTGAGTTTGACATCACTCATGTAAGAGAACAGCCTACTGGTTACCCATTCCAAAAACAATAGAGTCTAAACAGCATCCCTTTCTTTAATTTATACAAATTCCTGTTATTTTAAAAAAATGTAGTGTGTTGGGGCGGCTAGGTGGCGCAGTGGACAGAGCACTGGCCATGGAGTCAAGAGTACCTGAGTTTAAAACCGGTCTCAGACACTTAATAATTACCTAGCTGTGTGGCCTTGGGCAAGCCACTTAACCCCATTGCCTTGCCAAAATAAATAGATAGATAGATAGATAGATAGATAGATAGATAGATAGATAGATAGAGATAGATAAAGATGGACTGCTATAACCTCAAGTACAAATCCAAATATACTTTTGTGACTTGACCAGCAGAAGAAATAATTTATGAGAATCAAAGCTTATTTCAGATTAATACTCCATAGTGCCATAAAGTTTGTCCAAGAAATAATCCAGAAGAGGTATAAGGAAAGCAGTTTCATCATGGTCATTACCATCAAGTTCTAACATGTATATTTTAAAATAGTCATGAAATTAAGTAAAAAAGAATTCAAAAAAAGTACAGTTACCAAATATTTTAAATCACCTATTTTAGACTAATATCTGCTGTACCTTTAGTTTCCCAAACAATCTACCAGGATCTAGAATCTGTGTTACCTTTAGTTATCCAAGCGATCTATCAGGCTAGTTGTGAACAATGATACAGTGTATCACAGCTGAAGCAGTTTAGGTTAAATTTGTCAGCAGGTGGACTGATATTACAGTCAGCTGTGGATTATCTGGGCAGTGAATAGATAAGGATCATCTATGCCTAAAACAAGAAGGTTATGAAACCCCCAGAATCTCATCATAGGACACTCCTTCTTAATTTCTTGAAGGTTGATTTTAACAGAAAATCACTAAATATGTTTTCATAAAGTCATTGTTTCTTTGAATCCTCAGGCCTCAACTGTTCCATTGGAATTTATGTCTCTAATTCAACCATTTTGTAATTCATCATCCTTACCATTTCAATCCAAGTTTTATAAAGAGAGTGGAAGAAAGCTCATATAGACTTAAGAATGCAATTCTACAAGAAAAATGGTGAGACAAATTAAGATATTTCAGAGTATATTTGTGTGGGTGTAAGTATATACTTAAGACAGTGAGAAGAGAAATGGGAATGATACAAAAGAGGTCTTCAAATTACCAGAGCATTTTTAGAAAAGATCTGAGTTTGACAAATTGAACAAATTGATTTCTTCATCAACCTAAGAGAACTTAAAAAAAAGAATTACACTAATATTGTCATCCCACCAGTTCCCCTCTTTATTCATGAAAAATGAAATGAAAATATCTACCATTCCCAAATAAGTCTTTATGATTTAAGTTGCACACCCTAGATTTCTGTGGTTTTCTGAGCACTAATCAAATGAGGTAATAATTATTGAACATAATTTAAAAAAATAACCCTAGGACTCTCCATCTTGATAAGCCTGGAAGCCCAATAGTTATTCAGAGACCCACTGGGTATCAAGACAGAAACTGATCTAATCTGTCTCCTTGATGCAGAAACCAGAATAGCTTTAGCCAACTATAGCTCAGAACTTCTGCAGATAATAGTTTCATTATCCTCAGTTCCTCTCCTATTCAGGATTACAGGCTAACCACCAATCTGAGCTCCATTCTGCATCTATTAAACAGGAAATAGAAGGTTGTCTTGGATAAGCTTTAAAAATGATATATAGGATCCAGTTTAAATTTATTCAAATATAAGATTCTAGTTCCCTCCTCTCCACTCCCCCAAAATTAACATAATATTTATTCTAATCACTAATATTTGTTAAATGAGTGGGTTGAGTTTGATTAACTGGGGTCCCTTCCAGTTAAAAATCTACACTCCTTAAGGATAATACAATGCTCTAAATCACACTGACACTGATTTATTTATTTTTCTTTAAGCACAATTTCCAAATGGAAATTTTACCTCAACTGTAGAGTCAGATTCAACATAACTTTTGTCATGTAGTAACACTAATTTTCTTGTTTCTTTTTCTTCCCAGTTAATCTTTCTTCCTGTAATCTTTCTTCTCAGTTAATTGCTCTGTTTCTTAGGTTGTTCCTCATTCAATCACAGTCTCCCAAACCAATAGCCATAATCAATCTCTGCCTCTGTCTAACTCTTTTAGGAGTATCCTTTTTTTTTCAGACGGAGAAGCACATAAGTTCTGCCATTACA
This sequence comes from Macrotis lagotis, assembly GCF_037893015.1. Classification (NCBI taxonomy): domain Eukaryota; kingdom Metazoa; phylum Chordata; class Mammalia; order Peramelemorphia; family Peramelidae; genus Macrotis; species Macrotis lagotis. The sequence goes on from NC_133662.1 coordinate 53,915,163, forward strand.
ATAACAGCCATTACATTGCAATAACAATAACTGGTGCTATGGTTCATCTTACTTCAAATAAGGCTAAGCCTTGTAAAAGATAGGTCAAATGATTTGGAGGTGTCTGTAACAAAACAGCTATGAAATCACGCATTCTTTGGAAGCAAAAAAATGGGATATATATATATATATATGTATGTATGTATATATATATATATATATATAGAGAGAGAGAGAGAGAGAGAGAGAGAGAGAGAGAGACAGAGAGAGAGAGAGAGAGAGAGAGACTAGTTATGACAGTGTTCCCAATCATATTTCCAATGCATAATTCTTTTTTTCAGGAATATAGTAATTGATGGGAAAGTGAATGGAAAGATCTTGACCTGCAAACCTTTCTATCTGGCTTTATCCTGTCTGTCTGCAAGAAAAATTAACTTTTAGAAAATTCTACTCCATGATCCCCCATGTTCATCTAGCTACCTGGAAACATAATATGTATAGAAGCAAACATGACTATAACATTAAATTCAACTGACCTAACATCAGTCTTAGATTTATCTGTGCCATATAGTAAAAGTTTTTCTTCCAATGTTGACCTAGCATCTGATAAAATTAAATTAATATGCCTTAATAATTTTTCATATCTACAAATTTGAATATTGATCATATATTTGGAATTTATTTAATAGTTTTCTGGATATTCTATTATATAAGAACTCAATAACTGTCATAATTCTTGATTCATTTGAACAAGGCAGTTATATTGTCAAATCTATATTTATAGGCCTTCTAGATTCTTAAGATAGGTTCTTCATGAACTGGCATTTCCAGAGACCACTGTTTAAGCCAACTGAAGGAAATAACTATCAGGTTAAATTCAAGTAACATCACAAGTTAAAATTTTAGGTAAGAGTGGTTTTACACCTAAAAGATAAAACTCTGAAAGTTCAATAGAAAATTGGAATAGTTGTAAACAGTTCATTTGTAAGGGTTTCAAGAAGTCAAGTAAACTAATACTCTCTTTGAATATTGCTACAAGCTAGGAATCCTCATCATTTCACTGGGGGGGGGGCTAATGCAAATAGACTGCTGATTGGTCTCTGCTTCAAGTCTCCCCCAACTCTAACCCATCCTCCATCAATGGTTAAATTAGTCTTCCATAGGTCCAGGTCTGATCATGTGAACCCCTCCCCACCTTGATAAAATCAAAGGACATTCTATTACCTCCAGAATTGATTTTAAAAATCATCTTTCTTGACGTTCAAAAATCCTTCAACACATTAGGACCTTTCTACTTTTCCAGTATTCTTAGACCTCCACATGGTGGTGGTAGTGATGATGATGATGATGATATATTTATAGTAACTAAAGGTTTCCAAAATCTTTTACAAATATTATTGCATCTGATCCTCACAATAAATCAAAGCTGTAGTACTATTACTACACATATTTTACAACTAAGGAAACTGAGACAAGCAGAGATGAAGTGGCAGCTTAGAGTCACCCATTAAATGTGTCTAAAGTCTAATTTGAACTCAGAACTTCCTGAATTTAAAGCAAGTATCCAGTGTACCATTCATTTCTAAGGTATAGAAGTTATTGACTTAAGTGTATAATTTGATTTCATTAAATATATGTGCAATATATGAATAAATGCATTATTGTATAATTTAATTTATTTAAATATATAAATAGATGAACCATTTAACAAGGGATAGATAGTTCTAAGATATGAAGAAATAGTTCACAAATGAAGAAACTCATGCATTCTGTACCCAGAAAACGTTTCCTGTCATTATTAAATGGATAAGTAAAAATTAAAACATTTATCCACATTATATTAATTAGTGTGACAAAGATGATAAAAAATATGTTGGAGGAACTATGGAAAAGCAGGCACATTGTTGCATTCTTTTTTTTAAGGCTTTTGCAAGGCAACAGGGTTAAGTGGCTTGCCCAAGGCCACACAGCTAGGTAATTATTAAGTATCTGAGGATGGATTTGAACTCATGTCTCCTGACTCCAAGGCCAGTGCTTTATCCACTGCACCACCTAGCCACCCCTCATTGTTGCATTCTTTTTTTTAGGCATTTTTTTGCAAGGCAAATGGGGTTAAGTGGCTTGCCCAAGGCCACACAGCTAGGTAATTATTAAGTGTCTGATACCGGATTTGAACCCAGGTACTCCTGACTCCAAGGCCAGTGCTTTATCCACTATGCCACCTAGCCGCCCCATTGCATTCTTGATAGCTATACAAATTTGAACAACCATTCTGTAAACCAAAATTTTAAATTATGCCCTCTGGCTGAGCTATGCCACTGTAATGGAAACAGTATAAAGAAAAAAATTTTCTTTATCAAATGAAACAATCTTTAAATCAGACAATTTTGGAAACTAAAAGATATCTATTGATTGAGAAATGTTAAAATTTATGGTATATGAGTGTGACAGAACACTATTTTTGGTAAGAAATGAGAAAACAATTTCAAAAAACTTGAAAATATTTATATTAAGTAAAACATTTATTCATGCAACATTTCACAGCTGTTTTACTTTCAAGTCCTCACATAAAATGAAATAAATAAATAAATATTTGTGATATAAGAAGAAAAATAGGTCAATTCCACCTCTAAAAACAGTAATCATAGAAATTTTCTGAAAAGATTTTCCCAAGTTAACTGTTTCAATTTTAATTTTAGCTTCAATGGTTTTATTTCCATAAAACATTTTTAAATTTTAATATAACTGGAACTGTCTATTTTAAGTTGTGTCCTTTCTAGCCTTTGTTTGGCCATGAACTTTTTTTTCCTATTCTAAGTGTTTCATTTATTCCTTTCTCCTCTAAAGTGTTTATGATAATATCTTTTATATCCATTTGATATCTATAATCTATCTCTTTGAAATTCTTCTTATATAGTAAACAGGGATGATTGATATCTAATTACTTCCATGCTACTTTCTGATGCAATATTGAACCAATAATGAATATCATCTGGTTCCAGGCATTGTACCAGTTCTGAAATCAAATGATTATTATCATCCAGTCTACGTCTTGTTTTAATTGAATTTATTTATTTTTGAATTATATGCAAAGTTTATTTTCAACATTCATCCTTTTACAAACTTTTGAGTTCCACATTTGTCTATGACCTCTCATTCCCTTCCTTCTCCACATGCAAATAAACAATTTTATATAGGTTACACATGCTTAATTGTGTTCAATAAATTTTCATATTTGTATTGGTGTTAAAGAAGAATTAGAACAGACTGGGAAAACCATGAGGAAGAAAGAAAAAACAGCAGAAGTTATAAAAAAGTGAATATAATATGCTTTGCTCTGCATTCAGAATGCATAGTTTTTTCCTCTGAGTATTCATTCGGATCATTCAGGATTGTTCTTGATCACTGAACTGCTAAGAGGAGCTTCATCTGTCATAGCTGATCATCTCACAGTGTTGCTAGAAATATGCATAATGTTCTCTTCCTTCTGGCCATTTCACTCAATATCATATAAGTCTTCCATTCTTTTCTGAAATCAGACTATTCATAATTTCTTACAGAATAATAATACTGCATAACATTATTATACCATAACTTGCTTAGTCCTTCCCAAATTGATGGGCATGCCTTCAATTTCCAATTATTTGTCACAATGAAAGGAGTTGCTATAAATATTTTTATACTTGTGGGGTGTTCTTTCCGCCTTTCTATGATCTTTTGGGGATATAGACCCCAAATAGTATTGTTATTGCTGGATCAAAGTTTGAATGCCCTTTCATCATAGTTCCAAATTTCTCTCCAGAATAGTTGGATCAGTTCACAATTCCATCAATACTGTATAAGTGTCCCAGTTTTCCCATTTCCCATTTCCCTTTTCTCTCCAACATTGATCATTTTTCTCTTTTTGTAATTTAATCAATCTGTTAAGTGTGAGGTGAGGTGATAACTCTGCATTCTTTTAATTTGGATTTCTCTAATCAGTAATGACTTGGAGCATTTATCCATATGACGAACTTTACTTTCATCATCTGAAAACTATCTGTTTATATCTTTTGATCATTTCTCAATTAAAGAATACCAGTATTCTTATAAATTGAACTCAGTCTTTATATATTTTAGAAATGAGGCCCCGCTGCCCGCAAAGCCACCGGGGCCGAGATGCGCCGGGCCCGCCGCGCCCTGCGTCCGGGGACCCTGCCGGGGCGGCGCAGGCGGCGTGGGCCTGCAGGAACAGGAAGCCTTTGGCTCTTTGGATGCCCAACTGATTTTGTAACAGTGCATTGAAACGCCCGAGACCAAGAAGCTTGATTTGATTTCTCCAACTGATCATCTCAGCATGGGGAGGATCAGCGTTTCCTGACTCTTTCCTGCTTCCTGGCATTTTAGCATCTCCACATTGGGATGCCCTCGAATTCTGAACACCAACCTGCGTCAGATTGTGGTTGTTGGCATCTTGGCTGCTGCTGTTTCCTTGTTGTATTTCTCTGTCATCATAATTCCACATAAGTATGGACGATTGTCCCGGGATAAAAAGTTTCACAGGTATCTGGCCCGAGTGACAGACATTGAAGCTACTGACACCAACAACCCCCACATCAATTATGGTATCGTGGTGGCCTGTGGCAGCAGCGGATCTCGGATTTTCATCTATTGCTGGCCACGGCACAATGGCAATGCCCATGATCTGTTGGATATCAGACAAATGAGGGACAAAAAAACAAAAACCAGTAGTCATGAAAATAAAACCAGGCATATCAGAGTTTGCTACCTCACCAGAAAAAGTCAGTGATTATATTTCTCCACTTCTGAGTTTTGCTGCAGAGCATGTACCATGGGCAAAACACAAAGAGACCCCTCTCTATATCCTCTGTACAGCCGGAATGAGAATCCTTCCAGAAAGTCAGCAGAAAGCCATTTTGGAAGATCTTCTGACAGACGTGCCAGCACACTTTGATTTTCTGTTCTCTGACTCTCATGCTGAGGTGATTTCAGGGAAGCAGGAAGGTGTCTATGCTTGGATTGGCATTAACTTTGTCCTTGGGTGATTTGAGCACATTGAAGATGACGAGGCACTGGTGGAAGTGAATGTTCCTGGGAGTGAAAGCCAAGCAGCTATTGTCCGCAAAAGGACAGAGGGTATTTTGGACATGGACGGTGTGTCTACCCAGATAGCGTATGAAGTCCCCAAAAGTGTAAGCTTTGCCTCCTCACAGCAGGAAGAAGTAGCCAAAAACTTACTTGCTGAATTTAACCTGGGCTGTGATGTTCATCCAACTGAGCATGTGTACAGAGTGTATGTTGCCACATTCCTTGGCTTTGGTGGCAATGCAGCCCGGCAGAGGTATGAAGACAGCATGTTTGCCAACACAATGCTAAAGAACAGACTCCTGAATCAACAGACAGGTCTAACTTCTGATTCTCCATATCTGGACCCTTGCCTGCCCTTAGACATTCAGGATGAAATTCAGCAGAATGGGCAAACGATGTACCTCCGAGGAACAGGGGACTTCACCCTGTGCCGGAAGACTCTCCAGCCTTTCATGGACAAAACCAACGAGACCCAGACTTCCCTCAATGGAGTCTATCAGCCTCCAGTTCATTTTCAGAACAGTGAATTCTATGGCTTTTCAGAATTCTACTATTGCACTGAGGATGTGTTAAGAATGGGAGGAGATTACAATGCTGCTAAATTTATGAAAGCTGCCAAGGATTATTGTGCCACAAAGTGGTCCATCTTGCGAGAACGCTTCGACCAGGGTCTGTATGCCTCTCATGCCGACCTCCATAGACTAAAGTATCAGTGCTTTAAATCGGCCTGGATGTATGAGGTGTTTCACAGGGGATTCTCGTTTCCAGTTAATTATAGCAATTTAAAGACGGCCTTGCAGGTCTATGACAACGAAGTGCAGTGGACCCTGGGAGCCATCCTCTTCAGAACCCGGTTTTTACCTTTGAGAGACATTCAGCAGGAGAACTTCCAGGCCAGCCATGCACACTGGCGAGGCTTCTCCTTCGTCTACAACCACTACCTTTTCTCTGCCTGCTTCTTAGTCGTCCTCTTATCCATCCTGCTCTATTTGCTGCGCCTGCGGCAGATTCACCTGCGCATGCTGTGGAGTAGCTCAGCAGCCTCCCTCTGGATGGAGGAAGGCCTTGATCCCCAGAAGATGGCAGGAGCCTTGTGAGCCAGGGCACGAGGGCCGGGGAGACTCGGAAAAGAAAAAGCCATTTTTGGCCTCAGGGGTTCTTCTCATTTCTCCCTTTTTTTTTCTTCCTGATGTGGTCCCTTCAAATAACAACGAAACCATTTTTCAAAAAAAAAAAGAAAAAGAAATGAGTCCTTGGTCAAAAAGAATAGCTGTGAAAATTGTTTCCCAATTTTCTGCATTTCTTCTAATTTTGATTGCAATGGTTTTATTTGTGCAAAATCTTTTTAATTTAATATATTTAAAATCATCCATTTTGCAATTTTTAATGTCTTTTTAATCTTGATTGCATTGGGGTTTTCTGTGCAAAAACCTTTTAATTTAATATAGTCAAAATTACTTGCTTTTCAGTTTATTATATTCTGTATCTGTGCTTTTGTTCATAAACTTCTCCCCATTCCAAAAATCTGAGATAGATCATTGCTTATTCTCCTAATTGGCTTATGCTATCATTCTTTGTCAAAATCTTGTACCTATTTTGTCATTATCTTCATATAGGGTGTGAGGTGTTAGTCTAAAACTAGTTTTTGCCATACTATTTTCCAGTTCTCCCAGTAGTTTTTGTTAGTTTCTTGTCCTAGAAGTTAAAGTCTTTGAGTTTATGAAATATTAAATTATCATAATCACTGATTACTATTTCTTTTGTACCTAATCTATTCCATTAATCCCCTTTTCTTTGCCTTAGCTAGTACCAGATAGTTTTACTGACAACAGTTTTATAATAAAGTTTTAGCTCTATTAAAACTAGACCACATTTCTTTTCATTTATTCATTAATTCTCTTGATATTCTTGAACTCTAGATGAATTTTGTTACTATTTTAACTAGGTCAATACAGTAATTTTTGGTAGTTCAATTGCTATGGCAGTTTAATTTAGGTGGAATTGTCATTTTAGCTAGACCTATCCATTAACAATGGTTCTTTTCCATATTGTTTAAGTCTAACTATTTCTGTGAAAAGTTTTTTGTAATTGTTTTCATATAGTTTCTGGATTTGTCTTTGGAGGTAGATTATCACCTATTTTATGTTGTCCACAGGTATTTTAAAAAGAATTTCTCTTTCTATATTTTGCTACTAGGCTTTGTTGGTGATATATAGAAATGCTGATAATTTATGTGTTTATTTTATATTCTACAAATTTGCTAAAGTTGCCAATTGTTTCAAGTAGTTATTAGTTGAATTTCTAAAGTTCTCCAAGTATACCATCATATCATCTGAAAGTTTTCTTCCTCATTGCCTAATCCAATTCCTTCAATTTCTTTTTCTTTTCTTATTGTTAGATATTTCTAATATAATACTGAATAAAAGTGATGATAATGGGCATCCTTGTTTTACCCTCAAACTTATTGGGAATTCCTCTAGTTTATTTCCATTAAATATAAAGCTGATTGATGATTTCAAATAAATACTGCTCAATATTTTAAAGAAAACTCCATTTATTTACATATTCTTTGAAATTTTTAATAAGAATGGGTACTAAATTTCATCAAAGGCATTTTCAGTATCTATTGAAATAATCACATGTTTTCTGCTAATTTTGTTATTGATATGATCAATGATACTGATTATTTTCCTAATATTGAAGCATCCCTGCAAACCTAGTAAAATCCTACATGATTATAATATATTATCCTAGTGATAATTTGCTGTAATTATCTAAAATTTTATTCATAATTTTGGTATCAGTATTCATTAGGGAGATTGGCCTACGATTTTATTTTTCTATTTTGGTTATTCCTGGTTTAGGAACCATGTTGATGTCATAAATGTAATATGACAGTATTCTACATTTTTTTCAAATAGTTTGAATAAAATTGGAATTAACTGCTCTTTCAATGTCTGGTAGAATTTACTTGCAAGTTCTTCTGGGCCTGGGGATTTTTTTCTTTATAGAAGTTTGAATAAGAAAATGAAGTTTTCGGGGGAAACCGAGGCAGCCACGGCCGGCAAAGGTCCCCTGCCCCCGTCACGTGCCCAGCTGACCCCTGACCGGCCCCTCTCGCCTCCCCCCTCGGCCGCGGCCCATGGACTGGGTCGTGGTGCGGCGGGCAGCGGCGGCGGGGGTGGCAGAGGCGCGGCCCCTGCGCCAGGCGGGTGAGGCGGGCGGCGGCTGGCACGAGGTGCGGGCCCCGCAGCTGGCCTGAGACTACATCGTGCTGTTCGGCAGGGACGAGGCGGACGGGCTCCTCCGGGCACTGGAAAGACAAGTGGAGTACCTGGAGGGTGATCTTTCCAGAGTCCAAGTGTTTGGCAAATGGCACAAGATCCCAAGGAAGCAAGCCACGTACGGAGATCCTGGGTTAACCTACACCTTCTCAGGCCTTACCTTATCTCCAAAGCCTTGGATCCCAGTCCTGGAGCACATTCGAGACCGTGTGACCAGCGTGACTGGACATACCTTCAATTTTGTGCTTGTTAACAGATATAAAGATGGCTATGATCACATCGGTGAGCACCGGGATGATGAGAGTGAGCTGGTTCCCCGAAGCCCCATCACCTCTGTCTCCTTTGGAGCCTGCCAGGACTTTGTCTTTCGACATCGAGATTCCTGAGGGAAAGTGCCCTTTCGGCGTGTGGAGGTGGTGAAGCTTCAGCTGTCCCATGGGAGTTTACTAATGATGAACTACCCAACCAATGTGCACTGGTATCACAGTCTCCCCATCAGAAAAAGGATTCTGGCTCCACGGATCAATCTGACATTTCTGTTTTCTAAGAGATAAATACTTGTCCTAACTCTCATTAAGCCTCGTTTTTTGGTACAGAAAAATCCAATTTTCTTCTGATTCTGTGTCAAGGAGGGGCAGGTTGGACAAAAGGCCAATAGTCACATGCAGTGAAACTTTAAAGAGGAAATAGAGCATGTTAATTTATTAAAGGACTGTCATTTTTCTTTGAAGTGAAACAGGAAGCTGCAAACCCATTGCCAATTTACCTTTCCTAATAAATGATTCTTTATTGCCATAATCCACACAGCAGGTACAAAAAGAGCTGCTCCTAGCAGATCCACAAAACTAGGGGTTTGTATTGTAAACCACTCATTTAATTTAAATTTTTGTCATGAAGAACTGAATAATTTACCCTGGCCTCAAAATCCATCATCTAACGTTCATGTAATAATGCTAATAAATTAAGAGAATTTCAGCTTTTAAAAAAAAGAAAGAAAATGAAGTTTTCTTATAAGTAAGTTCTCTGGAGCCTGTATGAGGATGTGCCTTCCTCACGAATTTACCTCCTCCCCCCCTCCGGACATGCCATAGGTGATTTGGCCGCATTCCAAAGATTCCAAGAGCCAGCCACTCCTTGGAATACAGGTAGACTCAAGAGAACTGGCTATTCTCACAGTATTGACTTTATTCAAAGTAAAACCTTCTGGACCCCTATGGCATTTCCTTGAAGTCTTCAAAGTGGTAGACTTGTAGACTTTTCCCATATTTCTGTTAAAGGAACTCAGGAATCCCTCCCAACGAAATTAGCAACTAGCCTTCTTTGTTCTCCACTGATAAATACTCTGAGGCTTCAAGCATTGATGGGAATCTCACCCATGGAGAATTTTTTCTGCCTAGGACTTTCTTTCTTTCTCTCTTCCTTTCTTTCTCCCTTTCTCTCCCACTCAGAACTCAAAAGGCTGAAAAGAACACAGGATTCCCCCAGCCACAAACTGTTCAGAGTTGGTGCTCCCCCAAATTGGTGATGTTATCTTTATCTTTTTCTTCTACTTTGATCATAGTATTACTGACCCTTTGTCTGTAATGTATTAGTTGCTGAATTGGATGTTATTGTAATCAATCGATTCCTTGTGTTGTGTAATTAAAATACTTTCATTCTCAAGAGTGTCAGCAAGAGTGTCATTTACAGGAAGGAATCTGAACCTCATTTAAAATAACAATACATAAATTGGGGTAGACGGTAGGATTTGTTGTGCAAATGCTATTTAAGAAAAGTATAGAGACCCCCATCCCTGTCGAAATACCGGGATGGGAGGAACCCCCCTTTTCTTCTTTGGCAAAGGTTTGGGCTCAAAACACAGGCTGGTGTGAAGATTGGGGAAGCTGCTTTAGGGATGGAAAGCCTAGACAACTTACCAAATGCTTAAGTAAAATTACCATAGAAAAGGGGAAGAAGATAAATGGTATTTGCAGAAGGGGAGGGGCTCTTTTAACCATGGATGGAAGGTATGTCAGGCTTTGGACAAGAAGGAGGAAGAGAAAGTTCAAATGGAGAAAGAACTGATTGATTTACAGGGGTGAATATATATATATATATATGGAGAACTTAGGCAACTACACATATACTGATGGCAATAAATCGCAGTATAGGAGTGATGAACATGCTGCTGGTCAGCTTAATTATCGGTCTCTCATAAGGTTAATTAATTACTAACGTATATTTCTTTGTTCTGTTTTGTTTTGTTTTGAAACTGGGGCAAGACCTCTTTGATGGATGGCAATCCTAGCATATTTAAAAAAAGGAATGTCCATTAAAATTATAGGCTTGGGAGGAAAAGAAATTTAGGTAAAACAAGTTAAAATAGTGATGAAGGTAGGCCAATTACCCAAATAAGGAGTACTCAGTGATGATTGTTCTCTTTCTCCCAAAGTACATATTAGTACATTTTAAGGGAGATAGCTCTCAATTTACCTGATGAAAAATTATTCTTGAAAAAGTACAACAAGGGAATTAGGGACATTGAAAACATCTTGCCCAAGAATTTGTAAATAGAACTATGCCTATTTAGCTGCAAAAGTAAGGTTTTAAACAAATCATTAGATCTGGTCATGAACAGTATGTGTTAAAATAAAAGAAGAAGAAGAGGAGGGGTGAATGAATCTGAAATATGCTTAGATAGTATGTTGAAAGAAAATGCAAGCTGTGTAGTCTGAATCCTGGATTTAAGAACCTGTGAAGAGAATAATGAAAATGGTGCAAAGAAAAATGAGGAGGCACAGAGAAGGTTGAGTTCTTTTTAATTTATGAAAGTTAAAGCATGTAGAATGAAGGTATGAGTAAGTTTGACTTTGTATGAATAAGATATTGGTTTTTGAAGTTTTGAAACTTGATTTAAAATCAATGTAAAGTAGGAAAGAACATAGCTATAAATCAACTAATAAGTTATGGAATTTCTTCTGGGATTGGGCAACCCAGATTTGTACTAAATTGAGATGTGTTCTTGAAGATGATTGGAGAAATTAGAAAAAAATTTTATATTAGACTACTACCTGTGGGAGAGAACTATACTCCTTTTGAATGATTGCTAGCTGCATATTGGGCATTAGTAGAAACAGAACAGTTCCCTTTAAATCATGAAGCTTTGTTAAGCCCCCAAATAACTATTATGAGCTGGATAAATGGAGACTCTGATCTCTCATATGATAGGACATGCACAGAAGTCCAGTATAATTAAATGGAAATGGTACCTACAGAACAGAACTAAACCATGAGAATCTGGTGTCTTTCCCCTGCCTGAGAAAGTATTTGACTTAACCTCAGTGCAGTTTCCACTGACCACTCCCCCTTAAAAGGCAGTTTCACCACTCAAATGGAATCAAGAATTTGATGCCTTGAGTACTGAACAAAAGAAACACACTTCGTGAACTGATAGCTCTGCTAAATATTTAGGACAAATTAGGCATTGGAAGGCTGTAACAAATAATATTTTAGAAAGAACAGGAAAGCAGTCAGTGGACAAAACTGATGGCTGTATGTCAAGTATTGAAACAGGAGAAGGCGAAACAATGTCATTTTTTTTTTCAGACACCTGGGTAGTGGCAAATGGCCTGACCACTTAAATGACCATGTGACATGCAAAAAAAAAATTAGAATTTTTATGGGAAACAAGTTTGGGCTTATGAAATGTGGAAAGATAAATGTATTTGGGTCCAGTATACTAATGTCTCAGTCTTTCATGTAGATGCCCATGCCAGTATGGACACTCTGGAATGTGAGTATAATGCCCAAGCTGATGAACTCTTAAAAGTAGAAGAAAAATCCCTGCAAATGATGCCCCTGGAGAACAGGGATGATTTGAAGCTGGGAAAATGGATTCACATTACTGCAGGTCATCTTGGCGTTCTTGCCTCTAACAGGCTTCTGGCTTCTCATAGGCTTCTGGCTTTATAGGGAAGTGTGGACTTGGACTCCGGGAGCTCAATTAGCAAATTCAGGAATCTGGATCGGGTTGAGATGGAGAAAAGCCACTAAATCTATACAACAAGGAGATTTCATCTATCCTGCATACAGCGAATGTAATTGGACTATTGCTAATTGGTCTACTACTGATGCTAAATTTTGTAGAGCCCCATTACCTATGTCTGCCCTCCTAACAGGAACCTCTCCTATAACTATTTTTATCTCTTCATTGGTTAATATCTCATGTTGTATCACTCCTCTCCACTTTATGCTCCCAACATTACGGAATAAAGTAATAAGACAAAGATTGACTGAAAACTGTACTACATGGAATATAAATAACTCCACCCTTAGTATAACTATTCCCCTTAATAATCAATATTTTTTGTGCCAATGCTTCTGTAATAACCAATCGTGATGCTTCAGTACATTATTCATTATTATTGCCCAAAACACCACCTACAGATCATCCTGCATCTGTTGTTCATGTCCCAAAATCATGTATTAATGCCTCCATTGCTCAGCACAAAATTGTACTTCATTATAATGTGTCCTTTCCACCTTTATTGCCCTGTACTAGATTTAAAAGAGACTGGTATGACACCTTACTTGGTGGGGCAGGAACAGGTTTGGGTATAGTAAATTCTATAGATCTTGAGACCTTGGCCAGCAGACTGTGCAGTGCTGGGCGGGATGTATCTCAAGCTTTGACAATTAATGCTAATTGGTTGCCCACAATGATCCTGCCACACAAAAATACTTTAAAATACCAAGGCCAATTCTTACAAGTTTTAAATGATAGCATTCTAGCTAATATACGGTTTGATACTAATATAAGTGCCCTGTTTAATTGGACCAAATGTTCTTTGTAAAACATGTACACTTTAATACAAAAAAAAAGAATGCTCAAAGGTTATTACAAGAAGGAGATACTAACATTTGGGATGTAGCATTACCCTATATGGCATATTATTGAAAACAGATCAAGCCTGAATGAGCTCAGTGTACCTCCCTTTGGTGTAGTGGGACTGTAGTATATTATCAAGTTCATATATGGAAAATGATGTGTGAATTCCATGTGATTCCTTTTGTGTTACATGATTATTTTGCTTTACCACGTATAAGTAGTAACTATATAGATGAAGACAATGTAACTCATACTTTACAGGACTGTACTTTCACTAGCAAAGTAATCATGTGTGAGATGATGAATAGGCAGATGGAGCCCTGCCTTCTCTCACACTCCTCTTACCTTTGTGACTTAACTGTCTATCCTTTTTCTAACTTTTCAATGTTATATGCAGTATCTTCCCAACACATTTGTTTAACCTCTAATAATAGTACTGATTTAGCTTCTGTCTCTCAGAAACCTCCCTTTTCTGGATGTTTTACTAACATCTCTTTCTTACAGGGTGATGGCAGGGTGATGATTTTTACTTTTCCCCTGATACAGATGTTGTTAGAAATTTGACTTGGGTACCCAAATTGTTACCTCTTCCCCATAATTCTTTATCTCTACAACCTTTGATTGCTATTCTTAATCAATCCCATGTTCTGAAGAAACTATTAGAGTCCAACCAGCATGCTTTGAATCAACATCGAATGCAGACTCACATAGTTGCAGGACATTTAGTCGAGGCCTCTTATTTAGTAACTTCTGATACTAATCACCATTGGCATGATTTCCTGTTTAAATCAGCAACTGCTACTAGATAGTTTAACAGTTTAGCTATTCCTATATTGTTGTTAATGATTTTCTTGTTATTATTATGCATTTGTAATTTTTATAAATAAATTTGTAATAAGTTTACTCCTATAGTCCCATCCTCATACATTTCTCGTGACCTTAAGACCAAATGAATAAGAAAATGAAGTTTTCTTATAAGTAAGTTCTCTTGAGCCTGTAAGAGGATGTGCGTTCCTCATGAATTTACCTCCCCCCTCCTCCGGACATGCCATAGGCTATTTGGCCTCATTCCAAAGATTCCAGGAGCCAGCCAGTCCTTGGAATACAGGTAGTACTCAGGAGAACTAACTATTCTCACAGTATTGACTTTATTCAAAGTAAAACCTTCTGGCCCCATATGGCATTTCCTTGAAGACTTCAAACTGGTAGACTTGTAGACTTTTCCCATATTTCTGTTAAAGGAACTCAGGAATTCCTCCCAACTAAATTAGCAACTAGCCTTTTTTGTTCTCCACTGATAAATACTCTGAGGCTCCAAGCATTGATGGGAATCTCACCCATGGAGAATTTTTTCTGCCTGGGACTTTCTCTCTCTCTCTCTCTCTCTCTCTCTCTCTCTCTCTCTCTCTCTCTCTCTCTCTCTTTCTCTCTTTCTTTCTCCCTTTCTCTCCCACTCAGGATTCAAAAGGCTGAAAAGAACAAGGGATTCCCCCAGCCACGGAATGTTCAGAGTTGGTGCTCCCCCAAATTGGTGATGTTATCTTTATCTTTTTCTTCTCCTTTGATCATAGTATTACTAACCCTTTGTCTTTAATGTATTAGTTGCTGTATTGGATGTTATTGTAATCAATCTATTCCTTGTGTTGTGTAATTAAAATACTTTCATTCTCAAGAGTGTCAGCAAGAGTGTTATTTGCGGGAATGAATCCAAAACTCATTTAAAATAACAATACAAAGTTATTGAATCCTTCAATATCATTTTTACTCTAGTTAATCTAAGCAATTTATCTGTATTTTTTTGCTTCTAATGTGTTTTTATAAACAACATATTGTTCAATTCTAGTTTTTAATTCAGTCTGCTACCTACTTCTGTCTTATGGAACAGTTGCTTCCTTTCACATTCATAGTTATGATTACTAATTTAGCATTTACCTTCATCCTTTCTTCCCCATATTTATATTTTTCACCCTCCTTTTCCTTCATTCTTCCTCACCAGAGTTTTGCTTTTGACTGCTGCCTCCCTCAATCTCCCTTCCCTTTTATCAACTCACTTCCCTTATCTTCTTTCTTTCCCCTTTTCTTCCTTTCCTTTTCCCATCCCTTTTCTCAGTCCCTTCTTCCCTTTTCTTTCCTCTTCCTCTCCTCCCTTGCTTACTTGTAGAGGAAGATAAATTTCTAATTTCATCTGGGAATGTATGCTATTACCTCTTTTATTAAAATCTACTGAGAGTAAGATTTACTCAGTATTCACACCCACCTTTACTTCCCTCCACTATTTTAAGTCCTTTATCCATCCTCATGTGTCATCTTACGTGTGTCCTTCATGTGCCCTTTAAGTCCTCTAATGTCTTTGTCTTCTTTCCCCAGCCTAATCCTTTCTTATTTTCATTTTCTAATTGTTTTGTAGATGTCTTGTACCCATTCCCTCTATTAAAAGTATACTCCTTTCAATTATCCTGATAGACAATTTTCAAGAGCCATAAGCATCATTAGATCATAATCAATTTATATTCACATGATCTTAAAAGACAATCCCTTCTACTGTCTCAATATAAATACCATCCTCGAGAGCTAATAGTTTGATAATATCAAAGTCAATTTGTACCCACACCCTTTATTGAGTATGCTCCTTACAACTGTCATAATAGAAAAACAGTTCTAAAGAGTTTTCAGTATTGCCTTTCCATGTAGTCATGTTAGACAGTTCAGACTTATTGATTAACATTTTCCCCCTCTCTGTTTACATTTTTATGCATTTGTTGAGTCTTGTATTTTAAAAATAAATTTTCTATTTGGTTCTTGGCCTTTTTAACAGGTAAGTTTGAAAGTTCTCTATTTTCTTGAGAATTCATCTTTTCCCCCTGAAAGTATATGCTGGGGGCGGCTAAGTGGCATAGTGGATAAAGCACCGGCCCTGGAGTCAGGAGTACCTGGGTTCAAATCTGGTCTCAGACACTTAATAATTACCTAGCTGTGTGGCCTTGGACACGCTACTCAATCCCGTTTGTCTTGCAAAAACCTAAAAAAAAAAAAGTATATGCTGAATTTTCCTTGGGAGTCTTGGTTGTAATCCAAGCTGCTTTGTCTTTCAGAATATCATATTCCAGATAATAAGACCCTTTAATGTTGAAGTTGATAAGTCCTGTAATTCTGATTGTTGCCTTTGTTTGTTGTGTTTAAATTACTTCTTCAATGTAGTTGATTTTTCTTTTACCTAAGAATTCTGAAATTTGACTATAATATTCTATGGAATTTTTTCATTTGGGGATTCCATTCTGAGGGTAATCAATGAATTCTTTCAGGGATTATTTTTTCTTCTTGTTATGGAATATTAGAACAGTTTTCCTGTGATAATTTCCTGCATGATATTACGCAGGCTCTTTTTCTGACTGTGTCTTTCAGGTAGGTCAATAATTCATAAATTATCTCTTTCAGATCTATTTTTTAAATTTGTTGTTTTTTTCCAATAGGTACTTTTTATTTTCTTCTATTTTTTCAGTCCCTCGGGGTTTTTTGGTGGACTCTTGGTATCTTAAAGTGTCATTCATTTACATTTCTCCAATTCTAGTTTTTAAGATTTTATTTTCCTCAATTAACCTTTGTATTTCCTTTTCCCAGTTGGTCAATTTTACTTTTATAGGAGTTTATTTCTTTTTTTATTTAGTCATTTTACTTTTATATTCTTTAGTCAATTTTTCCCTTTTTGAGCTCTTCCTAGAGGTCTTTTTGGATTTGAGACCAATTCATAAAACCTTTTGAGGCTTCACATGTAGTCATTTTTTTTCATTATTTTCTTCTTCTGAGATGGCGTTTTTATCATAAATGGTTTGGTTTTTGTTGTTGTTGCTGTTGCTGTTTTGTTGCTGTTCATTTTAATAGTTGAACTCTACCTCAATTTTTTTATGCTGGAAGCCAGGAGTCCAGTTCTTGACTTTTCAGTGTTCATGGTTTGTTTCCTGTGAAAGGGTAACCCTATGCCACACCAGCATTTGGAGGCTCAAATATTTCTCTCTGAGCTGAAGTTGTTACCTTCACTGCTGGCCTACTTAACCAGGTACTGAGATATGCCAGGACCCCAGCTCTGGCAGGACCTAGGATGTGCTGTGATGTGGATAGGAATCTCTCACTGGCTTCTAGCTCTCCTACTTATACTAGGCTAAACTCCCCTTTTATCCAGTTGGAACAGACCTTTTCCTGAAATTCTTCCAAGTTATCTCGCTGAAAATTTATTTTAATTCTTTTAATGGATTTTGTCACTTTAGGAACTGTTTAGAGGCTTTTTTTCCAAACTTGTTTCAGAAAAACTCTAAAAGAGTCCTAGTTTTGTACCAATATCTTGTCTCCTCCCTGGAAGGCCCCCAGCCTACATCTTTTCCACAAGATTAAGTTGAACAGCTTTATTACTGTTACAATCTAGGCAAGCTATATCTATATTATTCTACATATCCACCATTTTTAAAATCTTGTCAAAAAATTAAGCTCTATCTACCATTCTTTCTGAAGCCATGATAGCTCTTCTTATTTCTAATGACACATTTAAAAATATATAAGAAACTTGTGGGGGTGGGGTGGGATGGGGAGTAAGGAGGATTCTGGAATGATGGCAGAGTAAGTCATAAAGCAAAGGTTTCCACATTTACTCCACAAGACAAAACAGTGATAAAAATGTAAAGTAGAAAAAAATAAACAACTAGTTGAGTCAATGATCCTCCTTGGACAATTGAAGAAGAACCCCTCTCCCCAACCCACCCAAAAAAAGACTCCAGGGATATAGTTTGGTCTAGGTGAAGTGCAAATATATCTAAAATAACTCTACTGAAATAACAAACAGCAAGCCCTGGGGGCAGCTGGGGAGGTGGGGGGGGGTCGCCTCAGGCTCCTTCACAGGAATTCTTATGTCACAAAGTGGGAAGGAGGGGGAAATCATTTATCTGAACAAGGCAAGCCTGAAGAAACCTTTGATGCAAAAGAATGACAGACCCAGCTGTGCTGACAGTGCTGCAAAGAAACAATGCTATCCCAGAACTGGGATTGAAGGTGAACAGGATTCAGTATTAGTACTGTGACTGCAGAAGCAGTGAGGCAGGGACAATACTAACTGTAACACTCAGACAAGAGTTGAGTTCTCAGTTTCAATTCCAGACCTGAGGGGAGAAATGAAAGTTATAGTTACTAGAGAATCTTCAGATAGCAATATCATTTCCGATATACTATAACTGGGAGCCATAACTTTCACTTGAAGGGGAATAGAAGACCAAAGTTGGGCCCTGGAAAAAATATTAAGAAAATAACAGTAAGAAGGACCTGAGGTCAGAGGCCCCTTCCTCCATACTTCAGAATTAGAGGTGACTGCAATAAAAGCTACTAAAAGCAAAAACAAAATAAAAGTGAGTAAACAAAGAAGAAAGAACCAGGCAGTTACTGTGAAGATAGAGAAATCTTAGATGTATCTTCAGAGGAGTATATTGAAGTAAAAATAAAAAACCTCTCCTACTTTAAAAAATAGCAGCACATGATCATATGCTCCAAAACAACTCTTGGAAGAACTTTTAAAAAGACTTTAAAAATCAAATAACTGATTGAGGAAAAATTAGAAAAGAAATAACAATTCAAGAAAACCAAAAAAAAAAAAATTGTGAAAAGAAAGTCAACCAAATGGAAATAGAGATTCAGATATTAAGGAAGAAAACAACTCCATGAAAACTAGAACTGGTGAAGAGGAAATAAATGGCATTATTAGATACCAAAAAACAAATAATAAAACAAAATAAAAAGACTGAAAACATAGAAGAATGTGAAACATTTTATATGAAAAACAGCTGATCTGAATAGATCAAAAAAAGAAAATATAAAAATCATACAAGATCTCATCAAAAAAGGAATCTTGATACAATAATACAAGAAATAATCTTCCCCATCAGAACTAAGCAAATCAAAATAAAAAAATAAAAAAGTTAAGAAAGCAAATGGATTTTGCCCCTCCTCGACCTATTCTTGAGGTCAGTGGTTTTGCTGATGAAGTATTTTACATTTTCTTCTATTTTTTTCTATTTTTTGAATTTGTTTAACAGGGTCTTGCTGTCTCATGAAGTAATTTGTTTCTGCAGACTCCATTTATTTTTAGAGAGCAGTTTTCTTCATTAACCTTTTGCAAGTCCTTTTCCAATTTGTCAATTCTACTTTTGAGAGAGTTTCCATTTGACCAATTGAGGTTTTGAGAGAGTTATTTTCTTTTTGCATTTTCCCAGTTCATGATCTGAGAAATTTATTTTCATATTATATTTGTCCGATTGAAGATCTGACAGATTTAGTCTCATTTTGTATTTTACCTGTTTTATTTTTCTAATGATTTGTTTTCTTGTTGTAAGGAATTAATTGTCTCTCCAAAATTTTCCAGTTGATTTTTAAACTTATTTTTAAACTTATTCCTTATTTCTTCAAGGAAGTTTTTGTGTGCTGTAGACCAGATCATATTCTTCTCAGAAGTTCTTGGACTCTCTGAGTTAGGGTCTTTTCCTTCCAAGAATTTTTCTATGGATCCTCCTTTCTGCTAACCTTTCTTCATTTTGCTGAGACCTTGAGTTGGGGAGAGGCTGGTTCACAGGGGTTTGGTGTTCGGAATCCTAGAGGCTTTACTCAATGAGTGCAATTTCTCTGGCTGGCCAGTAGGAGGTTCTGGTTGCTTTTTCTGAAGTGTCTGTGTCCTTGATTGAGACCTATTCCCTTAAGCTGAAGGAGCAATTGAAGCTGTTGTATACTTTTGCCTTCAATCATTGGTGGAATTTAATCTGGGGTGAGTTCTTCCCTCTCCCTGTTGTCAGCTGGGCTATTTCTTCTGCTATCACACCTGTGCCTGAGGCAGAAGTAATCTGTAATTGTAGTCTGTTTGTTCTGGGAAGAGGCCTCAGCTGCAATGGAGGCGTGGACTCAGAGTTCCTCAGACCTGAGGAGCCCAGGAATGGTGTCTGCAGTTCTTCTGCACTGGAGCTCTTCCCCTAGCCCTGTCGGCCAGCTCCAGAGTTTCAGTGCCTGCACAAGTGTCTCTGCTCTCTAGTTGACTCTAGCCCCCAATGCTGATCAAACAGATCAGTCTCTGGGCCCTGGGGCTCCCTTGCTACAATTCAGCCACTAATCTGGCTGATCTGGGGGTGATCCACCCTCTGCCCCCGGACTCACCTGCTCTGACTCACCCAACACTGTGGAAGATAAATCCTGAGGTAGATGTTCTTTATCCTGGCTTTTCTTTCTGAGTTTTGTGGGTCAGATTTCTGTTAAGAGGTTTGTTTCATATGATAGATGGGGAAATATCAGGAGACTTTAGAACTGTGCCTGTCTTCTCTCTGCCATCTTGGCTGGAAGTTTGATCTTTGCACTTTCTAAACACTGGGTAACTATTTTATTAGCAAACTGATTTTTAATTTATTTATAATTTTATTTATAAATAAAAATATTTTATTTAGCAAACTGTTGATAATGCTACATGTATTCTGTTCCACTACTTACCTTCATATTTCTTATCTAAAAACAAATACTTTTGAAAATTATTGTTTTATATATAATAGAGGCAAAGTTCTAAATCATATAAAAAGAACAGAGATCAGAAGAAATAAGTGAAAGGTTACAAACTTTTAAGCAAATATTCTCAGTATATATGTAAATGGTAGCCTTGCTAATTGTCACTTATAGAATACATTATCCACACATTCTACTTGAGAACAGATTCAACATCAGTGTCATATTACATTATATTAATGGACAAGAATTTGTCCACTTGTAATCTTGTGAGCACTCAAAAATTCCACATAAAATATAATATTTATGTACAATCCACTTTAGTTGAAAATTTGTAGTTTTGCCATAGAATTACCTGGAAAAACTTCTATTGTTCTAATGTCAAGCCTTCAATCTAGTTATCAGTTTTAGTTGACTTTTCAGAAATTGTGGCCTTAAATGCTAGGACTTAAGCTCCTTCATTGTTTAAAATCTTTGTTTAGTGAGGTATGAGTTGTGAGAGACTGACTATTGATTGAATTTCTAACTCTTTAGGTATATCCTTATAAATGGACAGTATCTGAATTAAAAGAGGGAAAAAAACAGTTTGTACTTTTGTGAATGCATATGTATTTGAAAACTTGTCAACAGAATAGAGAAGCATTGTAATGAAAATTTCCAGGGTCAGAATAGGAAAATTAGGTTTCAAGTACTCATTCTGACTTTGTGAGACAATGGGCACGTCATTAAACATTTCAGTGCACTGGGAAATTTTTATTTTGCTATGAGTTTTAATTGGGGATTTTTACTTTATTCTTTTTCTAGTCTTTTTTAATTGCATACCATATCCATTGGTCTGTTCATTCTCTTTTTTTATTAATATAAGTAAACACTTAGAGATAACATTTTTCTTTTGATTGTTCTGCCCTATCCCCTAGGTTTTGTTTATTTTAATTATTGTCATTATCTTTAATAAAATTACAGATTATTTTATTTGTTCTTTAACCATTCATTCATTAAGATTAGATTGTCTAGTCTCCATCAAATTTTTTCTATGCTTCATAATTCTGTTTGACATATAATTTTATTATATTATGTTCTGTAAAGGAAATATTTACTGTTTTTTCTTTTCTATTTTCAGTTATAATATTTTTGTGCTGTAAGATATGGACAATCTTTGTAAAAGTACCATGGACTCCTGAGATAAAGGTGTAATTCTACTTCCATTTAAGTTTCTCAAGGTATCTATCACATCTA